>NW_028292584.1:9032466-9169966 GCF_029948245.1 Actinia tenebrosa
TGTCAAAGACTTCAACGCTTTGTCAGAGAAATTAAAGGACATTCTTGATGCTTCCTGTCCCTGAAATTAAGTAAGGTGAGTCCCTTTGTGCACCAGTGCCTCTTTTCTTCCTTTCCTTTGTGCCTCCGTGACTCCGCCTGTCTTTCTCTCCTTTTCCATGTCCGTTTATCTACCCGCCTCCTTTTCTATTTTCTTTCTGTTTGCGTGAGCAATGAGATAAACTGGTGACATCATTTATATATGTTTTATTTTATTTAAACTTTACAGAAATTGAAAAGGAACCAAAGGCATAAATGACAAAGGATTTCCCATCTGATTGATTTAAAGATATTAGTACAAAAAAGTGATGTAAATTGTATGATGGTTCTCTTACATTAGTTTCAAAGCAACGATGGGATCAAAGATTCTAGGACCTACTTTTTCACAACTCAAAACATTTTTTTTTTTTTCATTTCCCAGGGTCCCACCATTAATAGTCATAGTGATGTAAGATACGTATGTTATTTGAGTTTACTGGTTACTGTACATCATGGCCATTTTTTTCACATTTTACTTTTCTTGTTTCATCATTTTAATCTCAATTTTAATCATTTAAATCCCTTTTCTAAGAGAGCTTGTTATAAGTCTTTTGCAAACTAGACCAGTTTGGATGACGCACGTGGATAGACGAATCGAAGGAAAATGCTTTAAAACTGTCCACATTCTGTTTACCTTTATCTGTAAAAGTATGGAACTTTTTCCCCATGTTGTTTTAAAACCCACATCGTAAGTTAACCAATCATCATTAAGGCTTATGTACACATAAATATAAACACTTGACCAGTAATAAAGCAAGCAAACTAAAAAAAAAATGTCTCGTTTATGCAGCGCGCAATACAAAGGCATTGGTTTGAAAACAGTCAATTCCAAAAATTGTCGTTGACCAACTCAAGAATAGGTCACTTTCTTCTAGACAGGAAATACGTATTAATTAATATGTTTTATCATATAATTATCCATTAAATACCTATATTTCTGCTTTTCAAAAAACCGATATTTTCACATGTGAAAATAACATGTTATTTTCACATGTGAAAATATCGTTACCATGTGTATTTAAGCTATTAGTTTAAGAATAAAAACTTTTTATAATAATAAAAAGCTTGTTAAGTTGATTTTATGGATAATTATATAATAAACAGAATATTACATGGGCGCTTGGAGATACGAAATTTATCTTCTCGTGTTGAAAATCTCTAACTCGTTCGCTGCGCTCACTCGTGAGAGATCTTTTCAACACTCGAAGATAAATTTCGTATCTCCCCGCGCCCATGTAATATCCTCTATTTTTTGAATCGGATACGTTTTCTGATGCTTTGAAGACTTAAAATATCGATTTTTCTTGCAAACGAAGTAGAGCAGAAATCTTTCTAGATCTGATCCAGGCTTCAAAGAGTAAGACAAGTAGGTTAAACTTGTCCAGTTTTCAGTTGAAAATGGAATTTCTTATCTTCTTCTTCAAAGCCATTAGGGCCATGGTCAAACATGATTAAAACATGTTAGGACATGGTCAAGCAAACATGCATCGCCAGAAATTCCGAACCATTTTGGGCGGAGCTAATTATTTATAAGTTTTTGTCATGTCAATAAAACAATTGTGTTTAAACGCTTATGATTGGACTGTTATCACGTGACTATAGAGTTTTTCTATTTGCAATATGGCGTCTCGTCGAGAGAAGGGATATTATTCGGCTTTAAATGTTACTTCTTCTGTGGATATTCTGCCGCAAATACGGGGAAAAAGAGTGAAAGGACACGGGAAACTCTGGGCTGTCGATCGCCTCGTTCAAAAGAGACGCTCACAAGATAAAAAGGTGAGGAAACAAGTTCAATTTAACTTAACTTAAGTCATGCAAATATTGCAATTGAAATCAGTAACTGTAAGATAGTTTCTTTATTCTAAAAATGTCTAAAGTAAATTTGTCTACGTTATTGTTCTGAACAGTCCTATGAGTTCCTTGTACAATTGGAAAGGATACGGTCCTTATGACGCTACGTGGGAACCAGAAGAAAATATTACAGACGAATGTATTCGGTATGTTCCTCTCACTACGTATGTTCTATCCCTGCTTACATACAAAATGCTTTTTATCAAGATAGATAGTTAATCATACGAACCCTTTGCAACAATACATTAATTTATCTGCACGCATGTATCTGCTGTTCATTTATTGTATAAACTTTTTATAATTAAGTGCAACGGCATATTTAGCTTAAGGTATGCACATAAAATCAAGCCTACATAGATTTATTGTACCTTTTTCTGAATCTTTTTTGTTACCCGCTTATGATAAATGAATAAAATGCCTTTTATGAGTTATAGACATTAGTAAAACTATACATTATCAAAACTATCACAAATATATTTGTTAATACCAAAACTAAAGCTTTTACATTCATAATGAATTGTTCCTGACATTAGTTTGTTTATGTTTAAGAATGTTCTCATTGCCCAAGCCGTCTCTGGATGTACTTGTTGAGGAAACGGCAAAGCTGAGGGTTGCTGTTGAGCAACATCTAAAATCAAAAAGCCGCCTGCCCATGACCCTTTTCTTGCGAGGAGATATATATAGATATCTCTTCCAGGGAAAAGGGATACATTAAAAATGGCTGGCACTATGTCAATAAAGGCAGCTTCCCAGCTCACCTTTTTCCCAATGGTTGGGACTGTTGCTCAGATGCCCATGGGCAAGGGGTTAAAGTTTTTTATCCCTTTAAAATGAGGCATTTTATTTATTGGTCACCCAAGAAATATTGCTTAGCAAATAATGGCTCTTTTGTTGTGGCCCCTAGGGCATACCAGGAAAAACTGACCATATCATTTGTGAGGGTTGCCCTTGGGGATGATTCAGAATAACTGATAGGAAAATATATATTAGTGTGTAAACCATATATCCATTGAATAGCACAAACATTGATAGCAAAAACTAGCACTTAATCCTTAGTACTAAAACAGTTAGTGCTATTTCACAGCTATATGATTTGCACCCTCACATAAATAATAATTATTAGCTTGTCAGAAGAGGTTTTGAAATGATGAAATTTGTCATATCAAATTGTTGTGCTAAAATACAAACACTGCAAGCATGAAACAGTGTATATAGTGCTGTTTCACAGTAGGTGTTTTTTCTACCATTATGCATATAAACATACAAGTATATTATATTTATCTTTGGCTTTATGTATATGTACAGTTTATTTCTTTGTTGCTTTCTTTTTTCTTTTTGAGGATGCAACTTTCTTTCTTTTTCGCTTATTTTGGTTTTGCTTTTCACTGGTTTCTGGCACTATTGTAGCTAATTCTCCCACCTCTTGAGGTTCTGTTGTGTCTGGCATTTCCTCTACCTCACACTCAACTGGTTTCTTGTAACTGATACCTGTGCATTTGCCCCTATATTTCTTTATATCAGTTTGCCAATACACAAGACATCTCTTGGTGTACTGTCTTGGTTGTCTTTCATGATGTAGAAGAGCATGAAGGCGGTACTCTGTTCGTAGTATTTCTGCTGGATCGTCTGTAGGATTAGTTTTTCTCTGAACGATCCTTCTAGCATCATCATTATTCTTTTCAACACCTGCAAATAATTATAATTTACATTGACCACTGAACTGTTTAATGTTTTCATAATCCTTTAGCATGCTTGGGATATGGTATGCTGCCATGTGCAAATAGCAGGTGACTCGTTCATGACCATATCCTACCCTTTTGTCACCCAGCTTAGAAAAGCTCTCAATCCACTGTTTGATCTGAATACAAAAGGAACAAATTCTAAGTATGAAATATGCATATAGAACTAACTTATTGTTATACTTACCTTTCTACGGTATTCCAATACATTCACTTGGTCAAAAGTTGACAAGTAGTTGAAATATATGTCACCAAAGGCCTGAAAATATAGTTTAAAATTTATAAGATATTGAAAAAGTTAAATAAATAATCCTCTTTTTATCCAAATTAAATGAATGAAATACCTTCCAAAGTTCAGCTACATCCTTTTCAGTGCTTGGTTGAATCACAGATGTTAGCTTATCAGGAAGAGTTCTTAGCAGCTTCTTCCGGTCATCTCCCATTAAACTTGTAAAGTCATAGGTTCCACTGCCTTTTCCATCAGCATTAGCCTTTTCCCAAACTGAAAAAGAGACTCCACAACTACGAATAGTTGCTATGAGTCTCTCCAGGTGCATTCCCTTAGAACTCATTTTTCCAGTAGCCTTGTCTTTGTCATCCCATTGCATGGCATCCTCTATCAAATTCTTGATGAGAATGTCTGTGACTCTCAGCATTAAGTGCAGCTCATCTGGAATAATGTGATCTAAAGGAATGTTAAGTAAAAGCTGATGCACACAACAGAAATTCTCCCCAGAGCACAAGGCAGACATTTCCTTTATCTCTTCTAAGGTCCTTTTGAGTGGTACCTTGTCATAGTACTCATCCTCTTTGCACATGTCACCTCTAATGAATACAAAAATATTGACCATAGATTTATCCATGCAAATATTATAATCACATTCACATAGTTATGGATTTTTATTGAATCACAATGTTCACCTGTTTTTCTTGTAAACTTTACACCATAGACATGCAAAGTCTGAATTAGCTGCAGCCAAACCCATTACCATCAAAACAAACTAAAAGTTGAAATTTATACCAAAGTTATACAAATTGAACTTGTTTATTCTTTTTATACAACATAAAAAGCTTGATTTTTTCTCTTCAAAATTTTTAAACATTTGAACATATTTTTAGTACCTTGTAGTCTCCTCCAAGAAAGAGTTCAATTTCAATCTCTTCATCATCCACTTTGATAGCCCACAGTCTGCCACATCATTGATCTCCTCGAAACAATCTTTAAAACTTTGTTCTAAAGTTTCTCTTGATTCTGGGCCATTCACTACAACCAATGTATGACTACCTAATCAACAAAAGCAAAGGCAAAAACAAACAAAATAATTGAATTAAATGTAATTTTTATTTTAAATTGTCAATATAATTTTATGTTTTTGATAAAATAATAATAGCAATATTTATTATAATAATAATGTTACTTTTATTATGTTATTTTTATTAATCTTATTCTTATTATTTCATTATTAATTTGTTAACTTTAGAGGACAGCAAATCTTCAAGACTTTGTAGGAAGGAAAAACTCAGGAGAACAAAATTGCTTGAGCGACTCATCCGTGCACCATCACCACTAATTTCCACCCTAACTTTTTCATCCTTAAGTAATCCCTTTTTTTTTCTAAGGTAAAAAGCCAAACCAAAAGGAAAATTAATACCATAATAATAATAAATATTTATATGAATTTATTTCAACTGATAAAAAATATTTCCAAAACATTAAATTCTCACCATTTCACGAATATGATCACTAAGTAGAAATTTGAAAGAATACTGAGCGCCTGGAGCTTTCCCTGGTGTTGTTGTAATCTTGCACTGCTTATTCAATTCACTCCTACATTGTTTGATGAGGTAAGACTTGGGAAGACTTTCAGTTTGCAAGGTCAACTCATGAAGAAAAGCATCCCCCACTCCAAACTTATCCAAAAGAAAGAGAATACTTTCTATCTTTCCTTTCTCATCATCATCTAGTGTGCAGTATTTTGGCTGCTTGGTTGTATTTGCTGTTGGACCTGTTGCTGTAGACATCAAACCAGGATCTACAAATTCTGCACTAGTGGGTGGGGTACTGGGGGAATCATCAGGTGGAGTGTCCAATTGTAAGGAAATTGTACTGTTTGTTGGGGTTTCAGGAACAAAGGATTCAGATTCTGTCAGTGACTGTGATACAGGTGAGGAAGCATTGGAGGAACTAGAAGAAATACTGGCAGGGCTATTTTCATTGAAATTTACAAAGAATGCTTTTGAGCTTTCTTTATCCTGCAGCTTGAGTACTCTAGCTCCAAACCAAAGAGATTTGTGAAGTAAAGTGCTTTTTGGGCCCTTGTTTTCAGCTGCTTTAGTTTTCTATTTTGTGACTGTTTTGTTTTAAGTTTTGCTATGGGCAATCCCCTTACTGCCTCATGCTGCTCCCTTTCTATTTCTCGTAAATGCTTCTTTAGAGCCTGGTGTTCACTTGTTAAGGAGTCTTTATGTCAGACTGGCAATTTTTCATTTTTTCTTTTTCCTGCACTATTTGAATAAATAACTCTTCCTTCTTTTTTTCTATTTCTTCCATTTTTTCTTTCTGTGTACAAATTTCAGTTGCGGCCTTTTCTATCTCCAGTTTTAGAGAACATATTGAGCTTTTCCATTGAGAAACATTTACGATGTCTTGCTTCAGTATACATAATGTTTTGTTGGAGAGTGGTAAGCTGTTTCTTACATCAACTGACCCACTTGAGTTCAGCCTTTTTCTTTCTTCTTCTACTTCGCAAGAAATGTTGTATAGCCGCTTTTCTAGCCGTGCACTTTCTCGGTTTATCTGGATCGAGTTTCCAGGTATTATTTTATTCAGCAAATCGATGTACTTTACTTTTTTAGTCTTTTGACTACGCCACTCCAAGAACGCCTTGCACTGTACCTTTAACCAAGCCACTACTTCATTGCCGCTTTCAAGCTGTATCCTTACAAATTTCAATTTGCTTTCGGGACAATCAGTAAAAAGGCATAAAGGATCTCTCAACGGTGGCACATCGGACATTATATATCTATTACATGGACGGTAGATGTGTATTTCTTTCTCTGTATTAATTTTTTTATCTATTTTCGCGCGAGAATTATGTTAACCAATCAAAACGTCCCATTTACACTCGTTACTAGTTCTTAGCGTACAAACAAAGAACGCCTGTAGCATATTTATTCAAAATGGAGGGAAGAAACTACAATCAAGGCGAAAAAATCCGTTCTTTTTCATCGTTAACTACCATGCTGTATTACAAAATGGCGCACTCAACAATTTCAAAGGTATGCCTATTCAGTCTTTAAATAACGTGGTGAATATTCGGAGTATTTCATAAAAAAACATGGTCACTGTTTTGAAGCATGTTTGAGGCTTCGATCGAGGGTCTGGGAAGAGAGACACGCAACTTCTATTCCTAGGGCTAAGTGTTTGAAAATAGCAAGGTATGAGGCTCTACAACGCTGTCTCTGTAGTCGATCCTAAGATAATATTACTATTTTGACAATGTCTCAAACGAGGTAGTTTCTAAAATAAATTAAGTAAATTTATTATCAAATGAAAGCTAGAGAGCATGTTATTGTAACTAAAGTACGGGAAGGCGGCCTGCATAAGCGTGAAACACACAATTTAAGTAAATAACAAAAAGCTCTGTACATTTCTTCTACTAAATACCGCCTTGGGCAATTCGTATAGTGTCAAGTTTCAGATATTTGAAGCTCGAGTTCGTTCGGAATTTCTGGCGATGGTTGACCACGGTTTGTCCATGATGTGACCATGGTTTGACCATGGTCAACCATGAACGTTAAATTGTTCAAGTTTAACCATGGTCAAGCAAGGTCAGTCAGTTTCTCAAGTTGATCATGGCCAACCATGTTTGAAAGCAATATCAATACCATGGTTGATCATGGTCAAGCATGTCTGAAAGCAATATCAATACCATGGTATACCATGGTTAACTATGTTTGAAAGCAATATCAATACCATGGCATACCATGGACAACCATATTTGGAGGCAATATCAATACCATGGTATACCATGGACAACCATGTTTGAAATATCAATACTATGATATACCATGGTCAACCATGTTTGAAAGCAATATCAATACCATGGTATACCATGGTTAACCATGTTTGAAAGCAATATCAATACCATGGTATACCATGGTTAACCACGTTTGAAAGCAATATCAATACCATGGTTTACCATGGTCAACCATGTTTGAAAGCACCACCAAAATAACGGTTTTGAAAAAGTCTCATTGCACATGTTTGCAAACAGCACCCATAGAGCATGGTCAAGAAAAACCTAAATAAATATACATGGGCATGCAAATATTAGCCAAAATGTTTGTTTTGTAAAAAGATATAACTAGCTAAAAACTAGTGTGAGCTGCGTCGGTGTTTCTAATGAAACAGTAATGATGAAAAGGTAAATTATACACCGTGAAAAGATGAAAAAACTTACTGACGTTTCGGACGCTAGTCCTTCGTCGGAGTAAAAGAGAAAGAAGTGGTAGAAAGGAGTGTATATATGATAGAATAAGACAAAAGAAACCAATGAGAGCAAGGTAGGCAAGGAAACAAAAACAAACAATCAAAAGACAAAAGAAAAGGTTAGTTGAAAATAAAGCGTTCATTAATCCCGTTGGGACTAAGAGTGCCCAATAGGTGAATAAGCCGCATTTCTTTGGTCTTGCGACAATCATTGTTGCCGTTAAGCAAAGAAAGACCGAAAACAATGAAGTCAGAAAGAGAATGGTTAGCTAGATTAAAATGGCGGGAAACTGGTTTGGTGGGATCGTTATTGCGAATATCATAAAGATGATTGCAAATGCGATCACCAAGACGGCGGCCAGTCTCGCCCACATACAAAAGATTACAGCGGGTACATTTAATACAATATACAACATTAGAAGTGGTACAAACAAAATGGTCAGTGATTTTAATAGTAGATTTAGGACCGACAACAGAAGTGTGAGAGGCTATGTGAGGACAAGTATAACAACGTTTACGAGAACAGCGAAAAGTACCAGGTTCTTTGTTAGAGGGAAGAACTCCCTTGACCAAGAAAGAACGGAGATTACGATCACGTTTATAGGAAAAGAGAGGGCGGTTGTTGAAAATAGCAGAAGTGCGAGTATCAGAGTCAAGCAGAGAAAAGTTGCGGTTAACAATGGGTTTAATGGAAATGTTAATAGGATGATACGTAAGAGTGAAAGGAATGCGGTCATTATAGGGACGAGTGTGAGGAGTGAGAGCGGTGGTACGATCAATAGTAGAAACTTTACGAATGGCGCGATCAATAACATGAGCAGGATAATTACGCTTAAGGAAGAAGGAACGCATCTCAGAACATTTAACAGAAAAATCAAGATCATCACTACACAAACGACGAAGACGAAGAAATTGCGAGAACGGAATAGCGTTAAGAGTGTGCTTAGGATGAGAAGACGAGTAGAGTAAATAAGAATGAGAGTCAGTAGGTTTGTAATGGACACTAGTGCTAAGACGGTCGTCATTAACACTAAGCAAGATGTCAAGGAAAGTGACTGATGTTTCACTAACCTCCCACGTAAAGTCTAAGGCAGGGTGAAAAGAGTTAACAAAAGAGATGAAAGAATCTAAGTCATTACGCGAACAAGAAGTAGCGCCAATACAATCATCAATATACCGTCCAAAAAACTCAGGTTTAGGTCCATTATATTGTTGAAAAACAAGGTTTTCGATATAACCAACAAACAAATTGGCATAACTAGGGCCCATCTTAGTACCCATAGCAACACCGTTTACCTGCCGATAATACCGATCACCGAAAGAAAAACAATTAAGAGTAAGAACAAGTTCAGCTAAGCGTAACAAAGTGGGAGTGCTGGGCTCGAGGACAGGACGAAGATCGAAAAAATGCTGAAGAGCACGAAGGCCCTCATCATTAGGAATAACAGTATACAAAGATTTGACATTTTTTATTTCCTTTTCCTAACATTAGCTCTAATCTCGCTCTCAAACTCTTTAACCTTACTCTCGCTAAAACACGCTTTGTTAGTCATATCTATTTCATTGGTCGTTGTCTTCATGCTAAAGTCATTCCTGTTGGTTTTCGTGTTAAGTTTCATGCTTCTAATTTTGGTGTCAACTCTACTCAGTATTTTTCCGATGTTTCTTCTGCTTGTTCCACTTTCTCTCGCTCTGTCATGCGTTCCACTATTCGTAGTATGTGCTGTAAACGTGATGCCCTCACTCTTGATACTGCTGCTTGCCTCAGAGACTTGTCTAATGTCTGTCCGGCAGTGTTAGTTTCCTCCATTCGTAATCACATTCTTACTCTTAACCGCCGTTTGTACCAGTCTTTGTTTGTTACTAAGCGTAATAAGTTTGTGTCTCTTGTTGGTTTTGATCCTTTTACACATGTTGAACATAGCAATCACAATGTCTTCAGTCATTCCGTTGTCACCATTCCCGAAGATTTACCTCTTTCTGATTCTGAAATTTCAGTTCTTAGCAAGGGTTTGAACTTCGTTCCTCTTGCTAAGAAATCTGATGAATTTCAGGTCAAGAAAGACTCTGAATCTTTTTTTCGCCGTACTCGCCTTAAAGCTTTTTTCTCCGACTCTTCTAACTCTAACTGTGAACGTGATGTCTTTGAGCGCCTTTGTCCTCGTAAGTCTAACTGGGTCCCTCCCGAGGGACAATTTTCTTCTCTTGATCTTTTTGTCAATAAGTGTCGCCGTGATATTTCTAATCTCAATCTTAACCGTAAACTCAGTTATTCTAATCTTTCTAAGGACGAGTGGTTGGCTTTACGTCAATTACGCAATCGTTCTGACATTGTTATTAAGCCCGCTGACAAAGGCGGTGCAGTAGTTGTCTGGCGTTCTGACCTGTATAAACAGGAGGCTTTACGTCAACTCTCTGATACTAATTTTTATTGTGAAGTGGATAAGGATCTTACCCCTGACAATCAAAAATTAGTTAAAGACACTGTTAACTCTTTCATTTCTGATGGCTCTTTACCCTCCACTGCTAAAAACCTTTTTGTTATTACTCCTCGTACTTCTCACGTCTATTTTCTTCCTAAGATTCACAAAGCTAACAACCCTGGTCGTCCTATTGTTTCTGCTTGTAGTTGTCCCACCGAACTCATCTCTAGCTATCTAGATTCTCTCATGTTGCCTATTGTTCAGTCTTTACCTACTTATATTAAGGATACTAATCACGCTCTTAGTATTTTTAATGATTTTCGCTTTCCTGATAACTCTTCTAAGCTTTTGTTTACTATGGATGTCAAATCTTTGTATACTGTTATTCCTAATGATGAGGGCCTTCGTGCTCTTCAGCATTTTTTCGATCTTCGTCCTGTCCTCGAGCCCAGCACTCCCACTTTGTTACGCTTAGCTGAACTTGTTCTTACTCTTAATTGTTTTTCTTTCGGTGATCGGTATTATCGGCAGGTAAACGGTGTTGCTATGGGTACTAAGATGGGCCCTAGTTATGCCAATTTGTTTGTTGGTTATATCGAAAACCTTGTTTTTCAACAATATAATGGACCTAAACCTGAGTTTTTTGGACGGTATATTGATGATTGTATTGGCGCTACTTCTTGTTCGCGTAATGACTTAGATTCTTTCATCTCTTTTGTTAACTCTTTTCACCCTGCCTTAGACTTTACGTGGGAGGTTAGTGAAACATCAGTCACTTTCCTTGACATCTTGCTTAGTGTTAATGACGACCGTCTTAGCACTAGTGTCCATTACAAACCTACTGACTCTCATTCTTATTTACTCTACTCGTCTTCTCATCCTAAGCACACTCTTAACGCTATTCCGTTCTCGCAATTTCTTCGTCTTCGTCGTTTGTGTAGTGATGATCTTGATTTTTCTGTTAAATGTTCTGAGATGCGTTCCTTCTTCCTTAAGCGTAATTATCCTGCTCATGTTATTGATCGCGCCATTCGTAAAGTTTCTACTATTGATCGTACCACCGCTCTCACTCCTCACACTCGTCCCTATAATGACCGCATTCCTTTCACTCTTACGTATCATCCTATTAACATTTCCATTAAACCCATTGTTAACCGCAACTTTTCTCTGCTTGACTCTGATACTCGCACTTCTGCTATTTTCAACAACCGCCCTCTCTTTTCCTATAAACGTGATCGTAATCTCCGTTCTTTCTTGGTCAAGGGAGTTCTTCCCTCTAACAAAGAACCTGGTACTTTTCGCTGTTCTCGTAAACGTTGTTATACTTGTCCTCACATAGCCTCTCACACTTCTGTTGTCGGTCCTAAATCTACTATTAAAATCACTGACCATTTTGTTTGTACCACTTCTAATGTTGTATATTGTATTAAATGTACCCGCTGTAATCTTTTGTATGTGGGCGAGACTGGCCGCCGTCTTGGTGATCGCATTTGCAATCATCTTTATGATATTCGCAATAACGATCCCACCAAACCAGTTTCCCGCCATTTTAATCTAGCTAACCATTCTCTTTCTGACTTCATTGTTTTCGGTCTTTCTTTGCTTAACGGCAACAATGATTGTCGCAAGACCAAAGAAATGCGGCTTATTCACCTATTGGGCACTCTTAGTCCCAACGGGATTAATGAACGCTTTATTTTCAACTAACCTTTTCTTTTGTCTTTTGATTGTTTGTTTTTGTTTCCTTGCCTACCTTGCTCTCATTGGTTTCTTTTGTCTTATTCTATCATATATACACTCCTTTCTACCACTTCTTTCTCTTTTACTCCGACGAAGGACTAGCGTCCGAAACGTCAGTAAGTTTTTTCATCTTTTCACGGTGTATAATTTACCTTTTCATCATTACTGTTTGTTTTGTAGTGGACTTTGGGCTTCCTGTGGAGACCCACTCCCCGCAAGGGGTTACTGGGAGTTTTAGTCGTGCTCGATACGTTTTATGTACGTCAAACACGAAGTAAAGTTTACCATTTCACACGAAGTTTAGGTGTATTTTAGTGGTGTCTACAGTTTCTTCACTAAAGTTACTTAATTAAATTTGGCTGTCCTGGTGCGCTGCTCTAGTTCTGTCTTGACATATATAAGCTTATATATATACACACAGCCAATCTGTTTATGCATTTTCAAAGTGTTTAACTAGAATTATTTGGAGATGGAAAATAGATCAAAGAAACAGATATATGCCTTTGCTTCAAAATACTTTTTTTATACAGTTTTTTTGAGTATTACTATAAATGAATAATTGCGAGACCTTCACGAACATAATTTTCTCACTAAATAAGAAATAAATTGTTATAAAGAGAGAAGTAATTTGTAATAGCTTCTGCAAGATTTTTCCAAGTGTATGTTGTGGATTTTGATTCCCCACTATATTCCTCATGATTGTTTACATCAAAATATCACTTTGAAGCATATTTAACGCTTTCGAAAAGCCAGCCAGACATTCAGCTTCATAAGAAAAACTTCATTAGCAAGATTTCAGCAAGATAACTCCATAAATAAATTGACTTTGAATAACAAGTGAAAAGCAAAATAAGACTTCAACGTTACATGCCTGGCATTGATTCAATCCATGTTCTCAGCCTCCAATTTTGCAATGTTGAACCCATCGCATGATATTGTTGAGCAAATTAATTCAGCTTCCAAAATTATTAAAAAAAACTACTTTTGAACAGAGATTATACGGTATTTTTATCTAAAGAAACGTTTTATTGACGGCGGTCACCAGTGAATAACACAACATTAGGCGCCAACAGTACATACTGGAATTTGTCGAGGCTAATCACCAGTCCACTGACGGTCACAGTACAGGCTCTAAGCAAGACTTGCAAGTCTGTAGAGATGGAATTGAAGATGTCATTAATGCACCGGAAAGAGTTTCAGTAGTGGGTAACAATAACAGGAAATAAATGAGAATATTTTTCAATTGACGGTTTTCACGGCGGCCATGTTGGAGGAACTTAACGAAAGAATTGTCAATGAACTCTTTTGTTATATCCTCCAACATGGCCGCCGTGTCTTTTGTTATTTAATTCTCTTGGGAATGGTTGAAAACCATCAATTCTGTATTGTGTGGAAGTTTATTCGAAATGCACTGGTTAAAGCCAAAATATGGATTTCATAAACGAAGTATTATCCAGTGAGGAGGGTGGCTTGACACCCAGCAGGATTAAAAATAAGATCTGTCAAAGGGAGCCAACAGCCATCAAGCAAGCGTCTTCTCCGATAATGACGTGAAACCGGAGGTCCCGTCTACTTGCACTTGACCCCCGATAAAGTGGACGTAAAAGATCCTGTTGTATTTTTCGTAAGAGTAGGGGATTGTTACCCGATACAACAGTCTGACCCTTAGTCGTGGTTTCGTCGTGCGTGTGTGTTTATTTATTTTATTTTCGTATCATTTATCTATTTATTTTTTTCCCCTGTGGTATGGGTTGTGTGGCGGTAGCCACAGGCGCCAAGCAAAGCTCACAGCCTACCACAGTTTGTGGTTTTTCTTTTTGTTTAAAGCGCCTAGAGCAGATTTGGATAGGCGCTATATAAATATTTATTATTATTATTATTATTATTATATGATGTAAGTAAAGCGGGTTAACTTTGAAGAGCCCTAAGTTTATACGTATCTACAAAAGAGTGTTAGTCTCTTGTTAGTTCCTAGGGAGACAGTTGACATTTTTATTTATAATTAACATATAATAAGTATTTATATATATTTTTGTATATATCTTTACGATTAAAGGTGCAAATAAAAAATATGTCTGTCTGTCTGTCTGTCTGTCTGCCTGTCTGTCTGTCTGTCTGTGTACCATGGTCATCATTAATATACTTTGACCATGGTTGACAGTGTAATGTGTGAGTCAATTCCAAAGGTTCCCACCCCCCCCCCCCCCCGGGCATACCCCGGGCATTTGACCATAGTCAAGTTCCGTAGAGTGGGGAATTTGACGCTGAATATATGTCCGAACGGGCGGGCATTTGACTTTTGACTAAATATAGCGGCCCTTATCTAATTTGCATAAATTAGCGTATAGCAAAATTTTACGCTTCACTAGGATCGTGCTTAGAGGACTCTGGTTCGCCTGTGAATTAAAAAAAATTCCAAATATCTTTGTTTAAAATCTGGGATGGCACAAGAGAAGTTAGAAAAGCTTTTTTGGCGGATTCCTTTGCGCACTCTTTTCAAAAGAAAGGTTGAACTTCGGATTGATTACGATCTCATTGAAATCGAATCGCCACTGTACAAAAATTTGGTTTCAAAATACAATCTTATAATTGTCGCTTCTTTGAAAAACAGGAAAAGAAAAGCTTGGAATTAAAAAGAAAAAGAAGCAAAACTTTTCAATGTGGATGACAGTACAGAACGAGTAGACGAAGATAAGTTTTTGGAGTCCAAAACAATAAATATGTTTACGCTAATTCCAAAGTCGGCAAAGATTTCAAGTCTCGATTCTTATAAAATTAAAGCTATAAATGATAAAACGATCTCAAAAGGTATTTAGCATGAAACTTGTTGGGTGTATGCAGGCTCAGTTTCGTACTTTTTAGGTAAAATTAGAGATTCATCGAACTGGAGGGACGGGCATTTGACCACTTAGTGGAGCCTGAACGGTGGGGCATTTGATCATTTTGTTGGCCCGCATGGTGGGGAATTTGACCAATTTTTCCCCAAAAAGTCAAATGCCCGGGGGGTTGCCCGGGTAGGGGGGGGGGGGGGGGGGGATGGGAACCTTTGGAATTGACTCATACATAACATGGTCATGACAATAAGAAATGCAAACAAAATTGAGAGTTATAATTGACGGCCATATTCTAACCATATTGACTAGAGCGAATTCGTATATCACACTTTAGCATGCTAATGAGGTCTGCTAATATTCAAATACAAAAACAATAATTAAAAAAGACACGAATTGGAAACACTGCACAACTGTTTGACGTTATAGGGAAATTAGAGCATTTTATATCCATTATTTTATTAACAAAACATGAAAGTTTCAATTCATTCAAATAAATCATTCTACATTTCTTCGACGAATTTCTACAGTTTTTACTTGAAAAGTCTCTCTGTTTAGGGTTTTGTTCCGTTCTGATCACTGATGTATTTGTCTACTTTCAGCAAAAGCTGATTGACATTCTCCATCGTGCTCATAGCTTTTTCGCACATCTTTGCATGTGCGAGGTTAGCCTCTTTCGCTGTGTCTAGCTTCTTCTTCTGAGCAGAAGATTCGATACTCTCGTCTTCGCTAGGAGATGAATCAGCAAAATTCTGATCCAGCTTTACCTTGAGGGCTTCAGCCCTTCTCTCATCTGGTGGCATTTTTCTTGAATATCTTGTTTGATTTGAAACTAGAAATTGTTTCTCCGTTCCTATCTCTCCTGACTCGGGGGCATAGGGCTGCTGCATAGCACTTTTTATTATGTTTTGCAAACAGCAATATCCAGGCGACTATATTTAAAAGGACTACTCGGACTTGCTGCGCATCCATGCTGCATGAACTGCTGAGCGAAGATGCGCATTCCAACATAAAACACGGCATTTTTCATGCCATTCGCACGTGAATCATCACACGGGCGCTATAAATTTACATTTTGCGCTTGCTGTGTACGGACCAAGAGGATTCATATTTACACTCAGCTGACTACTTTCGAATTTCTAATAAATGAATTGTTCAGCAAACGTGCCAGGTCAGTATCTATACATATAACTTTTGTGTTGGCGCTTTAGATATCAACCCTCAACCATACTTAGTTTGCTGTTTATTACGAATTTTATTTCCCTCCAAGAAAAGTCGGGTCGGAATTGGAAAGAAAGAAAAAAGTGTTGTTCTCGAATATTACAACACTATTAACAGCAAAGGATGGAAAGAGGTTGTCTTGACAGCACGACAGGAAATTGGAGAGATAGCAGCAAGCATGCCACAACACGTAGTTAACCTGTATTTTTAAAACCCAAACAGACGAGTCCCTGACCAGACGCATGCAAAAGTGCTATGCAGCAGCCCTATGGCCCCGAGTCAGGAGAGATTGGAACGGAGAAACAATTTCTAGTTTCAAATCAAACAAGATATTCAAGAAAAATGCCACCAGATGAGAGAAGGGCTGAAGCCCTCAAGGTAAGGCTGGATCAGAATTTTGCTGATTCATCTCCTAGCGAAGAAGAGAGTATCGAACCTTTTACTGATTCATCTCCTAGCAAAGACGAGAGTATCGAACCTTCTGCTCAGAAGAAGAGGAAAGTAGACAAAGCGAAAGAAGCTAACCTCGCACATGCAAAGGTGTGCGAAAAAGCTATGAGCACGATGGAGAATGTCAATCAGCTTTTTCTGAAAGTAGACAAAAACATCAGTGATCAGAACGGAACAAAACCCTAAACAGAGAGACTTTTCAAGTAAAAACTGTAGAAATTCGTCGAAGAAATGTAGAATGACTTATTTGAATGAATTGAAACTTTCATGTTTTGTTAATAAAATAATGGATATAAAATGCTCTAATTTCCCTATAACGTCATAAAGTTGTGCAGTCTTTCCAATTCGTGTCTTTTTTAATTATTGTTTTTGTATTTGAATATTAGCAGACCTCATTAGCATGCTAAAGTGTGATATACGAATTCGCTGTACTGTGTAACATTTTCATGACAAAAATGCAAATGAAATATATTTAGGATATTTAAAATTTGATTTTTAGCTTTTGCTCCTTGTATTTTTTCATATTTAGATTAATTTGTGCCTTTTTTGGTAAAATCAAACAAAATTTCTTTTGACCCTGGTTAACTGTGTGCCATGGTCATCATTATTATACTTTGACTGTGGTTGACTGTGTAACATATCATGAAAAAATGCAAATTAAATTAATTTAGAATATTTAAAAACTGATTTTTAGCTTTTGTTTCTTATATTTTCCCATATTTAGATCAATTTATTTCTTTTTTTGGTAAAATCAAACAAAATGTCTTTTGACCATGGTTAACTGTGTGCCATGGTCATCATTATTTTCTGATCATGGTCAGCCACCATGGTTAGACCACAGTCAAAACATAGTTGACCATGGTTGACAATGAAAAACCTAACACAGGGGCGGATCAGACCTAGCAAGATTTCTGCTCTACTTCGTTAGCAAAAGGAAAATAGCTAAATAATTTTTTTGAATAGCAGATGAAACGTATATAAAGTTAACAGTGTAGCTAAAATTTGGGAATACTTTATAAATAGTTTTGAAGCGGCAGGGCTCTTAAATCTACCCAAATGCGACCTTCGAGTGCATGAGCTCTCCAAATAGCCAGACACGGGCAAAATATGTTTTGGCGTTAAACGAAACCCCCCCCCCCCCCCCCCCCCCCCAAAAAAAAAAAAAAAAAAAAAATTTTTAGTTGATGTATACCAAAATCTTTTCCCTCACATAAAATAAAGAGAATCGATTTAATTTTGCGAATCCAAATCCACCGGACCGCTTTTAGCGGGAGTGCCACTTCATCCTTTCTGAATGAAAGTTCTGCACGTCTGATGAATGAGCTTTTATCCTGTAATTCCAAAACTCACAGAAAAGAGCATGTTAAAAGTAGTAAAACTGTCAAGTTTGAAGGAAGCAAGCTCAAAAATCGCGAAGATATAAATTTCCAAAAATCAAAATTTTATAAGAGAACCTTTGTTGGAGGCATCTCATGCCCTTGGCGAGTTTTTAAAATTTTTATTTTTATTATTTTAACATGCTTTTTCTAACTAGGTTTTACTAATTCAAAAAAAACAAAAAAAAAAAAAAAAAAAAAAACCAACAAACAAACATCTTGCTTACTAGAAATATAGTATGCACGTCTGATGAGTTGAATTGATTAAGATCCGTTATAATGAAATCCAATCCTTCATGGTTTGAATTGAAAACTTCGATGAAATATTCATTCGTTTCATACTTTGTTTTATTGCACATTTAGGTTCGATATCAGTATAATAAAACCGTGAAAAAAAAACAAAAAAAAAAACCCCATATTATTGAAGTGATACGATATCACTAATTCACGGTAAACTGTGAGGTTTTATTGTATCGACCTTAAATGTGTAATATCTTAAATGTGTAATATCTTAAATGTGTAATATCTTAAATGTGTAATATCTTAAATGTGCAATATCTGACTCTTTTTATTCAATTGTTTTCCATATGATTTCACTCACTCGCTCTCGGACTCGCATGTTTGCGATGTGATGTGAAAACTCGAAAAAAAAAAACCACGATAGCAATGTGATAATCTCTATTCATAGTTGGCATGGGGTTTTGCCGACAAACTAGAAGATAAATTATCTTACTAGTCGGTAACCAATTTGTTCGCATTATAGTGCTAAAGGAGAAGTAAGAGTATAGCGCAGCCCTATCGTAGTCCTAAAGGTCGAATTAGAATTTACTAGAAGATGATTTTGAATTTAGAAGTTGACTAAGAGAAGCGACGCATTAGTGACGCACGCCACTAGTCGCCTTCCCTCCCGTATCTTATCTGATGTAATATATTAAAATCATTGTTAACAAAATAAAAATAAAATAAAAAATCCCAACAGAACGTTGTCCTGAGCCACGAAAGAAGCCTCCCAATTCACGCACATCTTTAAAGAAATACCAGTCCTTTATCACTATCAGACAGAAATACTTGAATCTGTGGTTGATAAGCAGTTAAAATTTGTATTCTTTGAATATCGGTATTCTTGTCTGGTTTGTTGACCTCATCTCAAAGCGCCGGTTCTTTTCCATCTTACAAGAAAGTCGAGCGTAGTGGCACGACATTAAACCTGCCGGAAGAACCAGATAAATTTAAGTCCACTGTTAGTCTTCACGATGTATCGATCGAGTGACTGAAAAACGTATCGTATGAGCAATTGGAATGGCTTCCCGGCATAAGAATGGGTATGTAGTAGATACCGTACTAGTGGCAAGCGCATGGTACTGACATGCCATAATATTCAGGGACCGCGGAGCAACCTAAAAAGTGTGTGTGGGGTGAGGGCTTACAGCAAGTTCTTACAGCACGTACACCGTACACCGACAGTACGTAACATTGAAATGGCTTTCCATAAGAATAGTTAACGTACGAGTGGGAAACGTACGGTACTGACTTACAGCACGTACACGGTACGACATGCCGTAACACTGAAATGGCTTCCCATAAGGATGGTTATCGTATAAGTGGGAAACGTACGGTATACTGACTTACAGCACGTACACGGTACGTAATGCCGTAACATTGAAATGGATTCCCATAAGGATGGTTATCGTATGAGTGGGAAACGTACGGTACTGACTTACAGTACGTACACGGTACGACATGCCGTAACATTGAAATGGATTCCCATAAGGATGGTTATCGTATGAGTAGGAAACGTACGGTACTGACTTCACGACTGGTTAAACAAACATATTCAAGCATGTTTCACATTCTGCATCTCATTTGATATCTTGCATCTCATTAGGTATCTGTAGAAGTGTATACTACAACCTTTCTGCAATCAAGTGTATATATACATACATATATATATATATAATTTTTTAAGCACGACTAGTGGTGCAAATATTTCACTGCTTTGAAGGTATAGACTGAAATTTCTGATATTACCTTCATTGACATATACTAAGACAGTTATTATCATCAATTTATGGGGCTTTTAATCAAAATAATAAAAGCTTCCAATGATATCAGTTTCTATTTTTTAATTTGTTAGAAGGAACAAAACTGAAAGAACAAAGGAAAATTCCTCGAGTCATAGACAATGTCTGCTCTCTTTCATGTCTAACTACCAAAGTGTTGACAAATTTTCAAAAAATCGTAATTTTATAGGAAAATCTTTGTTGGAGGCATCTCATGCTCTTGGCGAGTTTTAAAACAATTTCTTCAAACTTCAAACTTACCACAGTTTTACTGATCTTAACATGCTCTTTCTTCTTTCTAGCTTCTAGCTAATTTTACAAATTGAAAAATACTTTATGGTTTTTAGCGCCTTCAAGTCATTATCACGCGACCTCGAGAAATTTGGCGCCAGCGCAAAACACGGGTTTTGGCTGCTGTCAATCAAAACTCACGATAACACCGAATGAAATCCGAGCCAACCGAACGAATACGAATACTTGTGATCTACACCTATTTCGAAAATCGTTGTCGCACCAAGAGCCTCAAGTAACAAGCCAAGGCTCCAGAGAACGTAGTTACTTTTAATTATAATTGATTTATTCATGGTTCATGCAAGTGGCTATAGCTCTCCACTAATTATTATCTCAAGCAGCTTTTGTGAAAAAGTGATGAAACTACATAGAGAAATTAAAAGTGTGTTTTGGTGCAGCCGTTTGAGCATAACCTGGTAGACCAAGATCGACCCAGAACATTTTCCGTTGAACACTATATATATCAAAGGTTAAATATCCTGTAATATTTCAAAGATCACATTGTATTCAGTGGATGACGAGATGTTTTGATGTGTAAAAGTCGAACTAGAGCAATTTCCAGAATTGTAGATTTACATACTACACGGATAGATTCAGGATAGATTATCTCGACGGAAGGAAGATGAGCTAGGAGTCAGAATACAGATCGTTTTACGACGAATTAGCTTGATCACAGGTAGCCCAAGCTTGGTTTCTGTGGTGTCATGTTATAAGGAAATGTATGGGGATTCTTCAAAAATTTCAATAAAATCATTGAAACGTGAAATAAAGGCTCGAAATTTTACCCGATCATTGAGAAATAGCACTTCTTTCGCTCTGTGTGGTTATTTTTTGAATTTAGACCGTTTTAAGGATTTTTTCCCCCACACAGAGATGAAATATTCGTTCGAAGAACAAGATAATTTACTTTGTTTTATTACACATTTAGTTTCGATAACAGTGTGATAAATCTCGATAACGCCATGAATATCCCTTACTTCACGGTAACTCTGTGAGTTTTGTTAATTGTTATTGTATCAACCCAACAACGCAAAACTAGCACAAAACTATCAACAATGAAATAGGAATTACTAACCTTTTTAGCAAAACTGGTACTTAACTTTTTCACTGTTTTAAAGGTATAGACTGACATTTTTGATATTACCTTGTAGCCGATGCACTAATACAGTTATTAGAATCAAAATGAAATGAAAAATGTAAATTTAAGAATATGATACGTGAACAAAGCGAACCTCTTTAAACTATTTGTAATATATACTTTCCTATAAAAATTTAAGAAGAAGAAAAAGGAGAAGGAGAAGGAGAAGGAGAAGGAGAAGGAGAAGGAGAAGGAGTTCAATTCAAAAAGTCATTAGCAAACGCCCTGTGCGTTTACGTGCGTAGGAGAAGGAGAAGGAGGAGTTCAATTTAAAAAGTCAATAACAAACGCCCTGTGCGTTTACGTGCTTATAGTTATCAATAATCACAATGAATGGCGGTAATTGCAGAATAACAAGACGATGGGACTAATTAGTCTGAAAGCCGGTTTTCTCTTTTTTGAAGTCTTTTCACAAGCGCTGTTCTTTTTGTTTTGTTTTTTGTTAACAGCTTTTGATTAATTTTAACTTGGATGGTCACTGCCACGTGGTTTTTAAATATTTGGTATAAATAGAAGCAAGAGATGCGGTGTAAATTATTGAACATCTCCTAAGTAGAAGGAACAATTCCTGAATTCGAAGGTAAGAGGGATAAATACGTGAATATATATGCTGGCGTAGGTTATATATTCCAGCGGATTTCTACATGCTTTTTATTAAAAAAAAGATAGGAATATTGAAGGAACCGAAGGAAGAAAAGAAAGAAGGGAGGAAAGAAAGAAGCATATCAAGCTTTACTCTATATGTTAGTGTCAAAGTTGGATTAGAGAAAGCTCACTCAATATATGGTATGATCAATTCCATATTTGGATTGTGGCGGAAAAGCGGCAAACAAAAAGGCCGTCGTTTTATGACGAATTCGACATGAACATTTTTGAAGAAGAAAATGAAATAAAAAAAGACAAGTAAAAAAAAAGAAAAACTTTGGAAAATCGAGGAAGTTTTGGAGGAAAGAGAAGGAGAGGTTCTCGTCAAATGGCTGCTAAACTCTTCCCTAGTCCTTTTTCTTAAAGAGTGACACAGGGAAATACGAGTTTGATATGGGAAGGAAAGAAAGATAATTCTTCAATTTGTATTGTCTTTCTTTATAATAACGTCCTTTTTTCACGAGGGTAGCACTTAATAGTCAGTGGCTAACAAACCTGTGGCCCTCATTCCATGATTGAATTGGAATTTAGGAGTTGATTTTTGCGGAGGGAGGAAAACCGGAGAACCCGGAAAACCCTCGAAGCACAGGAGAGAACCAACAAACAACTCTACTCATATACAACACCGAACCCGGCGGGACTCGGACTCGGGTCGCATTGATGAGAGGCGAGCGCTCACACCGCTACACCGCTACGCCACCCGTGCTTCCCATGTGCTGATTCACATGTAAACATGATCCTGATTGTTTCGAACCTGTCGAATAGGAGACGCTGAATTCTCCAGACTTGACTTTAAATTTTGTCCTTCTTATAAAGCTAAACTATGAAATTGAAAATAGATTAATAATTAATGAATGAATTTAATATAGCGCTTATCCATCGCTGTCCTAAGCGCTTTACAATCAATCCAAATCATATGAGATGTACAAGTATAATCATCTACTTATAGCATAGTGAAGGAAAAGTTGCTCCATTTGTTCACAGTATTAGGGAATATATAAGTTTTTTGCCCTTAAAAATCGTTCTTAAATATGCATTATTTGTTAATTAATCCTGTATGATTAATATTAATCGTTTATTGAAAATGAAATTGCCCTTTTTAATGCTTTCTTATTTATCATCTAGTAACTTAACTGTATCTGCGTGGAAATATTTATTCGCATGGTTTTTGGTTATCGACTGAAAGTTTTCACTTTCAAAGTGTTCATACATGAAAATAATAAGGAAATGAGCATTTTCAGCCATACTTGCTTTGGTTCATTGTGCACGGTCAGTAACACGTGATGGTACGATTCAACATCAAAGGCAAAACAATAGCTTTGTTCACGGTGCTTTGTTCTATGGAGTTTCCAAACCATTCCACTCCATAAACTATGCTTATAGCGAATAAATAGAGATAGAAGAAAAATGCCTACATGTTACCATTTTGTCCTTATATGAATTAACCGTAATGAATTGAAAAGAGAATTACTTACAATTCTGTTTAGACTTTTAGACGTAGGTTTTAGAATTTTGGTTATTCCAGCGAAATTCATTCCTTTAGTTTGACTGTTCTTAAAGGGCAACTTACCCCCCAAAATGACCCATTTTTAAGAGAAAGTACATCAATTGAGAAACACAAAAATTTAATTTTTAGAGGGGATAGAGCATCCGTGTTCCTAAAAAAATAATTTCAAAACATCGCATATATCGCTCTGGTGGCCGCCATCTTTGAGCCCGCGATAAATTACCGCATTCAGGTGTGACGTCACAACGTCAACGTGTGTTTGGATATGTAGAGTTTTTCTGTAAGCATGAGAGTTTGAAGTGGCTTTTTCGACAAAATGGTTAATTGTTGCGTGCCTGAATGCACTAACTATTCGACAAAAACAAAAGATGTTAGCTATCACAAGATTCCTAAAGATTTACAAATTCAGAAAGCTTGGATTTCTCGTCTAAGACGAGCAAATCTGCCGCCATTGAAGAATTGCTATGTATGTAGCGAGCACTTCGAGGATGGTTGCTTCGAATCCGACCTTATGGAGCAACTAACAGGCGAAAAAAGAAAAAGGAGGTTAAAGGCTGATGCAATTCCAAGTATTTTTAACTTTTCAACCATCCCTAGTAAAAGAAGAGCTACGACAGAAAACCGTATAAGACGACAACAACAAAAAGAGGTAGGTGATTTGTAGTTTGTGTTCGCACGTGCACTGCTAGATTGTCAGTGTAATATGTAAGTCTTATATATATATTAGAGCTATTTCGTGACTGGTCTGTGACTGTGCTCAGACCAAACCAATGCATTAAATTCTTAATACTAAGTTTACCGCTGCGGGTTTAGTTATGATGAATTGCGGATGAATAAGTTATACGCTCTTTCATATGGAGTCAATGAAAGTCCTATAAACAATTAAAGCTTGAGTGTCGTCTCAACTATCGGAATCAGTGAGAACCCCAGTAACTGCCATTCATTGTTATTTGTATTTGTTCTATAAATGATTATGTTTACTTCTTTTTCCCCATAAGACATTGGATAACCTACTGACTCCAACTACACATGCACTTGATGAAATGGTTGAAGAATCTGATATGGAGGTTTCCTTCGATGAAACACCTTCCAGCAAAAGGGACTTTGGAGTCCAGTGCTGTCTGGATGAAAAGCTTTCAATACGAAAAAGCACCTCAACCCAAACAGAAAATGTGGATGTTAGTGTTGAGACTTCTGATGCCTGCATTCAAGTAGAAGGAAATTCAACATTTGAGCAATTGAACAGTATCCTGCATGACCATCCATACAGCTATACTGCTCCCTCTGTACCCATGAGTGTGTCACCACAAAAGTCTTGCAAGAATGATGTATCACCACAGAAATCTGCAAAGTCCTGTGGGTCTTTTCCTTTGTCAGATGAAGAAGTGAATCTTTTTTCAAGTGATGAAGAGGATGAATACATTATCTCATCACAAGAAACAAATTCTTCAACAGACAAAGAGTCTGAACCTGAGTATCACTTTGACACCTACATCAAAGAGCCAAAGTATTTGGTATTTGCAGCATGCCTAGGTGAACTGTTCAGGTTTTGTATCAACTGTGGTTCCATCGTAACTGACACCAACATTACCTGCACAGGAAGCATGGTAACGGTTAAAACCATATGTATGAAAGGTCACAACTGCTTGTGGAATTCCCAGCCTCTCATCAATCGTGCACCGGTAGGAAACCTTCTAATCTGCTCATCTATTTTGTTCACTGGTAACACTTTTACAAGAATCCAAAACTTTGCCTCATGTCTTGGGTTACGATTTATCAGTGAAAAAGTTTTTTACCAAAATCAGAATAGGTATCTATTTCCTGTAATAAATGATACCTGGGAAAGAGAAAGAAGAGCCGTTTTACAAGAACTGTCAAGTAAGCCTCTTGTATACTTGAATGGGGATGGACGGTGTGACAGCCCTGGCCATAATGCCAAGTATGGTACATACACATTTATGGACAATGACTCAGGGAAGATAGTTTCCTTCTCTGTGGTTCAGGTCACAGAAACAACATCTTCAAATGCTATGGAGAAAGAAGGTTTCATTAGGAGTCTTGGTAGTCTTGAGGATGAGGACGATATTAACATCAAGAGGATAACTACTGACAGACATACCTCAATCACTAGCACCATGGAAAAAGATTACAGCCACATCAAACACCAATATGACGTATGGCATTTGTCAAAATCTGTTGTGAAGAAACTCAACAAGAAGGCCAAGTTGAAAAAAAGTGCTGACCTTTCACATTGGATCCAGTCGGTCTCAAACCATCTGTGGTGGTGTGCAGCAACATGCAATGGTAGTGTGCAGCTGTTGAGAGAGAAGTGGGTCTCTATCTTGCATCATGTGACAAACAAGCATTCTTGGAGAGATGCAGAGATCTTCAAAAAATGTGACCATCCTTGACTAACCCGGAGAGAAGCTCGTAAAAAGTGCTGGCTAAAACCAGGATCTGCAGCTCATGTAGCCCTTGAAGAAGTGGTCCTTCAACCAAAACTGCTGAAGGACTTGGCAAAGCTCACTGACTTCTGTCACACAGGTGGGCTTGAAGTATACCACTCCACGATCCTGAAGTACTGCCCAAAGAGAGAGCACTTCTCCTACAAGGGTATGGTTGCTAGAACACAACTGGCAGCCATTGACAACAACCACAACACAGGAAGGAACCAAGCTGTGATTCAAAAGCCGGGGACAAGGATGGGAGAGGCAAGATACCGCCCATGTTTTCCAAAAATGCACAAGCGTTGGGTAGTTAAGCCTGTGTTGGAAAAGAAAAGTTATTCTTTCCTTCCTGAGCTTCAAAAGAAAGTGCTGGGATTGTGTGATGGCTCAGAAGTTGACCTCCAGGAAATTGAAGAAGTAGACCTACCAGCAAACATTGCAAGTTTGCCTGCACCGGATAAACAGGAATTGATTCAGAAACACCGGTCCAGGTTTTCAAGATAATCTAAATTAGAATTAGCCTTTGTGTACCTGCAGGTCATATGACCCTCCACTGTTTGGTCCTTCTTCCCCTCCCTCAAGTCCCAATCCCCCTCTGCTTTGCAGGCTATCTTTGGACAGTCGTGTAAAATACTGGTAAAAGATATCCCTTAATGAAAAAAGCTCCCAGATATGGAAAGGTACACGACAGACCCAAGTATAAATGCTATATACAAAATATGTAATTTTTAAAAATGACAAGGGGACCTGATGAAACGGGCAGATAAGTATGCAGTACCTTTTAGATGTTCAAATGAAAATTTTATTAAAATATTATTTCCATTTAGGTAAGAATTGACTGTAAAAAAGAGGTCTTTTCTTTACCTATCTACACTACCTTATATATGGGAGTCTCCCCCAGTATGAATATATTAAAGAAAAATATCCAATTGAATGGTGACATTTGCTTCAGCATATTTAACTTTTTTGCTGCCAGGACTCGTATAACTGCAAATTTTGCTTGGTTGGCTAGTGATCGTGTTCACTAGTGCTTTGTACACTAGGTTCACTATTCAGCTGGGTATTTTGTTTAGTGTGTTTTTAATAATAAAATATGTAAAACATTCAAAAAATGTTTGTACCAACAAAAAGCTTTTTATATAAAAAAGAAATTTATATAACACACCTTTCCGTGTACTGCATCCTAAATGAATACATGATTCTTATGCATATTGGTCTCAGCTTTTTCTAGTCTATGTTTTTGTTTTCAATTATCTTGCAATTAAATATGCCAAAAAATTGCAATTCCAGGAATTTTTCCTGATAGAAAAAAATCCACTCTGTATAGTAACTGAAGTAAGGAATAAATAAAATGTATATATTCACTCCATGCAACATTATATCAAGCTAATCATCTGCATAATGAAAACCCTCAAACTGAAAGTCCTCCTCTAGTCCAGGAGGAGGGAAGTGTGCTCTGATGCACATGACAGCACAAGAGGGCAGAACAACCCGAACTTCCTTTCCAAGAACTCCCCAGCACCATCTTGCTAGTTGTCTATATGCAATGTGTTTGTACTGCTTCTGCTCTGGGCCTTCATAAGCATCTCTGTATTGCTGTTTGTACTGAGCCCATGCGGTTCGAAGAACATACTTATTGCCACAAACAGGTAAGAATCCAGGATGTTGAGTAATGCATGGTGGTGGTTCATCAGCATCTCCATCTTCAACAACAGACTGGCATGTTGCAACTACTTTTTGGATTTCTTGGCAACAAATGCATTCAGCTATTGTATCCATAATTTGGCAGCTACCACAGGTACACCTATTAACAAATAAAACAATCCTTAGTATTTTTGAACACTATCAATGATTGTCCCAAGTGAGAGTATATACACAAATTGTGACACAACTATATCCCTGAATCTGTGTCCTACAGTATATAACTTATTGACAACCAAGCGATGTTTAATTGTGACAGTTGGTTTTGCTTTTGGTTGCAAAGGTCGTGAGGCAGATTAAAATGCATAAATATACAGTGCAAGAAAGTGGTAAACACGACTGTAAAAAAAGGATACGTAGTTGAGTTTTATCGTGATAAGAAAGAAGTAAAACTTACCAATCTGAATTTGTTAGTCGATTGTTCTCTTGTTCATCGTCTTCAATAATGTCACTGTCAGATCCTTCTCTGAACTCTTCATCTGAGGAGATTTCTATTTCTGGTTCGAACTGATATGGCCGTAAAACAAACTCGTCCGTTTCTAAAAATTCTTGAGCAAAATCGTCTCTCGAGCTGTCCGAGTCTTCGGAAAAAGAATTAGACTCTGACATGCCTTTAATTGAATGACCAGGCCGTATTTCGTTCGTAAAATATTGAGTAAAACGTCTCAGAAACAGGGGAAGAAGTCAACCAAACGCTCGTAAACAACTTGACGCCGTGAACTCTTATGACGTTGTGACGTCATTACCTGTTTTTCTGAGCCCGCGATAAAAGTGCAAGATGGCGGCCACCAGAGCGATATATGCGATGTTTTGAAATTATTTTTTTAGGAACACGGATGCTCTATCCCCTCTAAAAATTGAATTTTTGTGTTTCTCATTTGATGTACTTTCTCTTAAAAATGGGTCATTTTGGGGGGTAAGTTGCCCTTTAACTGATATGTAAATTTTGGTGTTACTTTTATTATTGGCTTTACTCAATTCTGTTAGGACTTAAATCACGACTACTTATTACCAAATATGGATTAATCTCACTTATTATTTGACACTTTATTTTATTTTATCTTAACTAAATCAATGTTCTTCTTATCACTGATTTAGTTAACACAATCTCGTACATAACACATAAATAACTCGATTTCTATTGTTTTTTCTGCGTGCTCATTTCATGTTTAAAAGTAAGCCATGTGAGGGGAAAAAAGCATATTAATTTATTAATTATCTTTTGACGCTTAACTAGGTGATTAACGATGGAGACTCACATACTTATTTTGCTAGCCATCTCTGGGTTGTTTTCTTATTCTCAAGGTAAGTCGTGAGAATACAAACCAAATATCAACCAAACAACTAAGTTCTTAATCAACCACCTAGCAGCCACCTAGTCACTTTAACAACTGCTCTACATTCAACTAACCAGCCACAACCAGCCAATGGCAACTTACTTCAACAGTAAGCTAGTGCTCACTCCCTGTGTCCTTCATTCCATCCCTCTGTTATACGCCTTACTAACCCACGCTTTGTTGTTTGTACATTTACAGCATCCCTGCCTCCTACAGAATGCAGCACATCCTATGATAAAGTAGGTGGCTTTATCGATAAGGCGGACAGAGCAATGCCAGAATTACTTATCAATGATGGCAAAGTAGCGGAAGGGAAAACATTTGAGGAATCAGTACACAGGTGAGAACTTCTGGGAGCGTAGTCTCTCGTAGATCTGACACCAAAGAGGAGAGAGTGGGCCTTCGAAAATCTTGGAATCCTCATTTAAAGCTTGGCTACACCCGTGAAAGCAAATAGTAATATTTGTCAGTCACCTCCCCCTCCTCCAATCATGTAATCCCTGTTTCCTGCTCTGGGATATTCATTAAAAGGTGTGACTTAATAATTCTTAATTTCCAGCCTAGCCTGTCGATGCGCTGCCAAGGCCAAAGAAAAGGGCTACAAGGTGTTTGGTTTACAGAACATCGTGGAATGCTGGAGCGGACCTGATGCTGAGGCGAACTACAATAAATATGGCATGGCTGAGGCATCAAAGTTCTACCAGTTCGATGGGAAACCTCCCTGTGACAAATCTAAGGAACAAGAGTGTGTTGGTGGTCCTTGGGCTAACTATGTCTATCGTCTAAAAGAGGGTGAGCTTGGAGAATATTTATTTCTGGATAGCGATTGATAATAACTATAACATTGGTGTCGTTAAGGAGAACTTACCTATTCACCAGTCACGATTGCTATAAAAAGGTTTAAGAGCGACTGTCTGTAAGGATCGACCAAAATCGAATTTTCATGGCACAAGTCAAAAAATCGATTTCGCTCATATTTGGTTTTTAGATAGCCCTTAGTGAAAAATAAATCGAGGTGTTGTTAGTTTTGAAAAAAAAATTTTTTTCCCACGAAATTTACGAAAATAGATTTCGCCCAAATGCAGGGGGGAAATGACCGACGAGGTCAAGGAATTTAGTACAAAAATAAGCGCATCCTACAGCTAAACTACTTAACAATTTTTTCGGTTGGTACTTTTTACCGAAGGAATAGGTATTCCTCTTGCTTTTCGTTGTATTTATTCTAGAATATTTGGCGATTTAAGATTCGAAATAATTTTTCTACCGTGTACACTTTTTCCAAAGTTTAAAAATGCAAATTAAGGCCTTAAAATACTGCTTATAAAAACTATGTGCGGAGATACCAAATTATTCAAAACCTACACCCAGAGGATTATCTAATGTATTTCTATCAGATTCAAAAGAAAAATCTCTGGGCAAATCATTTTTAGCTTTCCGTTGAGGTCTTTTTACGATCTCTATTTCGCGATATTTCAACCGTAAACAGCTTGTTGCGTTACCTCCACCGACGTGACTATAATTTTAATTGCAATCATTCCATCGCTGAATTTTGCTAAAACTAGGGGATCAAACCAAGAAAAAGACATCATAGTAATATTCAACACATTTCAATTGAGATATATTGACAAATTTTATCACATACTTTTTTAACTCATTCTATTGCGTGACACAAAGCATGCTTTGTCGGTAAAAAGTATGTGAACTAAACCGGTTCCAATCTCACATTTTTGCGATTGATATATGCTTTCACAAGATCTTCAGCGTGACTTTGAAACAGCTGAACTGTCCTCATTTAGATGCAGAACATTTCCAAACATTCAACATATATTAACATCATAAAAATGGTGCGTGTTGCCAACCAGCGAAATTCGCTCGTGTAAATAACTTAAATTAGGCTGCGTTCATAATGTATGAAAGGGGGGAGGGGGGCAGGTGAAATTGAGGGGGGATCGGGAAAATTTTGGTAGGAAAAAGGAGGGGATGCACAATTTTTGAAAGAAGCTACAAGCCTTGCTTAGGGGGAACCGTATTTTTTTGCATAACTTTAAGGGGGATGTTGAGAATTATTCTGGACATTTCAAACTTCTACCTGGCACCCCTCCCCCTCTGCCATACATTATGAACGCAGCCTTATATAACAAAAACAACAAAACAAATAAAAATCAATACTTTTATAATATTGCGTAAAGATGATTAGGATTAGTAACGCATTTTATCGAAATAATTATATGAACATTTATATATACAGAATATATATGTACGTATGACGTGTATGTGTGGAATATGTGAATATAGATATTATGCGCATACATAAACATACGTCTATACTCGTAGAGTGCACGCACTAAAACCGTGAACATTAAATAGTACTAATTAGTACTATTTCATACAGAATCCTTCGTTTTCTATTGTTTAATTATCACTATTTAGTGCTAAAAATTAGTATTTGTTTCACGGATTTAGTGTGAGCACTCTAACTTATTTGAAACTAAGTTGATGTGCAACTATGTACAAAACGCCAAATAAAATATGTTTGTCTGTCTATAAAAAGTTTATACACTTATTTCAAAAAAGTTAGTCACCCGAAAAGCTATAAAGCTGAGGCCGACAAGGATTATGGGTAGATTCATTTTACACGTTCAACCGCTTGATAACTGTTCATGGACTTGCGAATCTTTTACGGGTTATAGTCTCACCTCTTCTGAGCATCATCGAGCTGCAGTTTGTATCAAAAAAGCTTTGTATATATATGCTTCCTTGATATGAAAAGTTTCCCATGATGCTCATATCAGTGATCCCAGCTTTCTAGGTTTTTGGTGACTAACTTTATTGAAATAAGTGTATACATTTATCTCTGAAACGATAATTAATATAGATCTTAGACTTGCTCCAGTACTTCTCGGTCGAAGTTACCGGGAAGTACTCCAGCGAGAGAGATGGATGCCTGGGTTGGTGCGAAAGATTACTTTAATTATTCAACATGATGACACAACAAGGAAAAAGATTTAAAAAAATAATCAATGTCAAACCCTCCTTTGGGGCATTGGTATTTGTTATTGAATATAGGATACTTTTATCAAGTTAGCGTTATTTACCAAATGTCAAAAGTAGTACGTAGGAGGACTAACTACCACAATGTGCGTATTTTCGTCAGAATGCAATTTTCATATATCTTCTTCACTAGAATCCGAGAAGCAATTTCATCTATACCAGCTTTATCTCAAGAGCAGGAACAGGACTTGCCTAGTTGTTCGAGCTTGTCTGATATAGCTTCTTGCGTTTGACGGGTAACGACTCGACTGACTTATTTCTGTCTCTTCGATCATAGCTACACAGACCTCCAACTATAGAACTAAACGAACAAACCACTTCCATGTTTATACAGTGCTTGCTGAACTTTCCCATGGAAAGATGGCACGTGATTTTAATCATTGCGGCAGTCAACTCAATGTTAGTTTCATGCATTATCAAAACAATGTTTATTGAAGGAAATTGCTATTATTAAATGCTACTGGATTAGTAAAACCATATTTTGAAAATCCAATGAAAGAGCTGCTAAATAAAATAAAGTTAGTTCACTGATATATTTAGTTTGAAAGTTATTGTTCGATTTTCATCTGCGTGTTCATCTTACTGACAAAGCATGCTTTGTGTCAGTCACGCAATAGAATGAGTTAAAAAAAGTATGTGATAAAATATGTTAATATTTCGCAATTGAAATGTGTTGGATATTACTATGATGTCTTTTTCTTGGTTTGATCCCCTAGTTTTAGCAAAATTCAGCGATGGAATGATTGCAATTAAAATTATAGTCACGTCGGTGGAGGTAACGCAACAAGCTGTTTACGATTGAAATATCGCGAAATAGAGATCGTAAAAAGACCTCAACGGAAAGCTAAAAATGATTTGCCCAGAGATTTTTCTTTTGAATCTGATAGAAATACATTAGATAATCCTCTGGGTGTAGGTTTTGAATAATTTGGTATCTCCGCACATAGTTTTTATAAGCAGTATTTTAAGGCCTTAATTTGCATTTTTAAACTTTGGAAAAAGTGTACACGGTAGAAAAATTATTTCGAATCTTAAATCGCCAAATATTCTAGAATAAATACAACGAAAAGCAAGAGGAATACCTATTCCTTCGGTAAAAAGTACCAACCGAAAAAATTGTTAAGTAGTTTAGCTGTAGGATGCGCTTATTTTTGTACTAAATTCCTTGACCTCGTCGGTCATTTCCCCCCTGCATTTGGGCGAAATCTATTTTCGTAAATTTCGTGGGAAAAATTTTTTTTTTTCAAAACTAACAACACCTCGATTTATTTTACACTAAGGGCTATCTAAAAACCAAATATGAGCGAAATCGATTTTTTGACTTGTGCCGATGTTTGGTCGACTCTTACAGAAAGTCGCTCTTAAAATATGTAGGAGGTTTTTCTTCAGTTTTAAGCTCATGCATAAGACCAATTTGTGAAGTAGATCGTTTTCTGATATGTGTCATCCCGCCTTCGTAATCTATGAAGTGAAAAATATCGATAAATTAGAAAATTATAAAACGTAAAGCAACGAAAACAAGAGGATACGTAGTGCTTCACGCGATATATACCTCTGTACACCTCTCCTGTCGAGCTGACATTCTGCGAAAATATGCTGAAATGTCATTTCACCTATATGCTAATGATACTCAGTTGTACATTCCTTTCTCCTGCAACAATGCCTTATCTCTTAATGAAGCACTGGGGAAAACTGAAAATTGTTTAAAAGACATTCAGATAATTGATTGACTTTGAGCAAGCTTAAGACAAAACTGAATTTCTTCTCGTTTCCTACAAGCACGTAAAAGAACCACTGAAGATGTAAAGAAACCCTGGCAGTGACCACCCTCAGTGTCTCCACTTCATACTAACCATCTCTCATGCTTGTAAATTGCATAAAAAGTAATCTGTCATTCACAACTCAATGTAAAGCGCCTTTGATTACACCCATATGGAAAGGGCGCTATATATATCATAAATCATTATCATTTATTATCATTATGAATTGAGGAAAATGAGCTAGCCGATCTAAACAAAATACTCGAACTGAAACAAAAACAAAAACAAAAACAGAAACGAAAAAGACTATCAGCAACACTATTAAACACGACACGAGCCTTCGGACTCGTTAAGGAATACCAATGTGGAATAATGCTTATGATATCTCGGTCAGCCAATAGCTCAAAATACAGGACCTTCAGAACCAGATTATGTCGCTGAAGGTATTTTGTTTGAGGTATTTTGTTATTATTATTATTATTATTATTATTATTATTATTATTATTATTATTATCATTATTATAGCTGAACCGTGTCTCTCTGCACTTGGAATGCAAGACAAAACCATTCCCGATTCTAGTATCACAGCCTCTTCCATGTGGGATGCAAACCATTCACCATCCAGGGCAAGACTTGGTACAGTTAAAGAGGGCGCCAAGAGAGGCGGGTGGTCGGCAAAAACGAGTAATGTGAACCAATGGATCCAAGTAGATTTGGGTAAAGTTGTCAAGGTTACTGGTATCGCAACACAAGGTCGTCAAGATTATGGCCAATGGGTAAAATCCTATTCTTTGCAATACAGCTTGGATGGAGGTCATTTTGAAGACTACCAAGGAGGTCGGGTGTTAACGGGAAATAGTGACCGTAACAGCATAGTTGGCCATAGTTTGGAGCCCGCCATTATTGCAAGATACATCAGGATCCGTCCCAAGTCTTGGCATGGACACACATCTATGAGATTCGAAATCTACGGATGTACAAGTGGTAAGTAATACCAGCACAAGAAGCCCTGACAGGAAGCCGAGGCAAACATTGGGCGCCATTTTTTTGTTGTCCTTACTTAACTCGCGATTGAATTTTGAAGTATTGATTCAATGAAGATGCCGAATAACTGCATTTAGTTGTCCTTTTTTATTGATTAACGTTTTTTACTTTTAAGGTTATTTCAATCATCTTTTCGTTTGATTCTATTTTGTGTTTAAGGATTTCCAATTCCTGCCAGCCCAGCGTGTGGATATGCTCTTGGCCTTCAATCGCAGGTTGTAAGCGATTCCCAAATGAGTGCCTCTTCTAAATGGAATTCCGCTCATAGGGCGGCCAATGGTAGGCTACATTTCCGTGCCGGTGGAAAAAGAACTGGAGCGTGGTCCGCTAAATACGATAATGCTGAACAGTGGCTCCAAGTAGACTTCAGAAAAATTGCAAAAATCACTAAAATAGCGACTCAAGGTCGTCAGGATCTTGACCAGTGGGTGAAGAGTTACACACTTTCGTACAGCAGAGATGGTGTATTTTGGGCACAGTACCCAGAGGTGAGCAAATTGAAATATCGTCTAGCTAATGTACTTGGAGAGGGTCTCGATTCATTTTTGGTGCATTATTTTTTAAGGAAGAAACTACTGTTGGGTTTTGACAGCAATTTTTGAAATTATAGGTACTTTCTGGAAATTCTGATCGATCGACTGTTGTCACTCATGAACTGAAACAAGTGATATACGCTCGTTATCTGCGGATTCATCCTCAAAGTTGGCATGGATACATTTCCCTGAGGGCTGAGGTCTATGGATGCACTTCAGGTAAGAATAAAGATTGGGCTATTTTGGTGGTTGAGTAATTTTTAATATCTGGGGTTCGATGAGTATTGTACTTTTGTCATTCGCTCAGGATTTAATGTTCCAGCTGAAACGTGCCTTTCTGCATTTGGAATGCAAGACAAAACCATTCCCGATTCTAGTATCACAGCCTCTTCCATGTGGGATGCAAACCATTCACCATCCAGGGCAAGACTTGGTACAGTTAAAGAGGGCGCCAAGAGAGGCGGGTGGTCGGCAAAAACGAGTAATGTGAACCAATGGATCCAAGTAGATTTGGGTAAAGTTGTCAAGGTTACTCGTATCGCAACACAAGGTCGTCAAGATTATGGCCAATGGGTAAAATCCTATTCTTTGCAATACAGCTTGGATGGAGGTCATTTTGAAGACTACCAAGGAGGTCGGGTGTTAACGGGAAACAGTGACCGTAACAGCATAGTTGGCCATATTTTGGAGCCCGCCATTATTGCAAGATACATCAGGATACGTCCCAAGTCTTGGTATGGACACATATCTCTGCGATTCGAAATCTACGGATGTGGTAAGTAATACAAGCACAAGATTCGAAGGGTTACGACAATCGCTTCTTTCAGCTCTAGCGCGTCTCGTATGTGATCCCTGACAGGAAGTTGAGGCAAACATTGGGCGCCATTTTTTTTGTCCTTACTTAACTCGCGATTGAATTTTGAAGTATTGATTCAATGAAGATGTCGAATAACTGCCTTTAGTTGTTCCTTTTTATTGATTAACGTTTTTTACTTTTAAGGTTATTTCAATCATCTTTTCGTTTGGTTCTATTTTGTGTTCAAGGATTTCCAATTCCTGCTAGCCCAGCGCGTGGATATGCATTGCATATGCATATGGATGTCCATATAGAAAGGGCGCTGTATAAATCATAAATCATAATTATTTATTATCATTATGAATTGAGGAAAATGAGCTAACCGATCTAAACAAAATACTAAAACAAAAACAGAAACGAAAAAGACTATCAGCAACACTATTAAACGCGAGCCTTCGGACTCGTTAAGGAATACCAAGGTTGAATAATGCTTATGAGATCTCGGTCAGCCAATAGCTCAAAATACAGGACCTTCAGAACCAGATTATGTCGCTGAAGGTATTTTGTTTGAGGTATTTTGTTATTATTATTATTATTATTATTATTATTATTATTATTATTATTATTATTATTATTATTATTATTATTATTATTATAGCTGAACCGTGTCTCTCTGCACTTGGAATGCAAGACAAAACCATTCCCGATTCTAGTATCACAGCCTCTTCCATGTGGGATGCAAACCATTCACCATCCAGGGCAAGACTTGGTACAGTTAAAGAGGGCGCCAAGAGAGGCGGGTGGTCGGCAAAAACGAGTAATGTGAACCAATGGATCCAAGTAGATTTGGGTAAAGTTGTCAAGGTTACTCGTATCGCAACACAAGGTCGTCAAGATTATGGCCAATGGGTAAAATCCTATTCTTTGCAATACAGCTTGGATGGAGGTCATTTTGAAGACTACCAAGGAGGTCGGGTTTTAACGGGAAACAGTGACCGTAACAGCATAGTTGGCCATATTTTGGAGCCCGCCATTATTGCAAGATACATCAGGATACGTCCCAAGTCTTGGTATGGACACATATCTCTGCGATTCGAAATCTACGGATGTGGTAAGTAATACAAGCACAAGATTCGAAGGGTTACGACAATCGCTTCTTTCAGCTCTAGCGCGTCTCGTATGTGATCCCTGACAGGAAGTTGAGGCAAACATTGGGCGCCATTTTTTTTGTCCTTACTTAACTCGCGATTGAATTTTGAAGTATTGATTCAATGAAGATGTCGAATAACTGCCTTTAGTTGTTCCTTTTTATTGATTAACGTTTTTTACTTTTAAGGTTATTTCAATCATCTTTTCGTTTGGTTCTATTTTGTGTTCAAGGATTTCCAATTCCTGCTAGCCCAGCGCGTGGATATGCATTGCATATGCATATGGATGTCCATATAGAAAGGGCGCTGTATAAATCATAAATCATAATTATTTATTATCATTATGAATTGAGGAAAATGAGCTAACCGATCTAAACAAAATACTAAAACAAAAACAGAAACGAAAAAGACTATCAGCAACACTATTAAACGCGAGCCTTCGGACTCGTTAAGGAATACCAAGGTTGAATAATGCTTATGAGATCTCGGTCAGCCAATAGCTCAAAATACAGGACCTTCAGAACCAGATTATGTCGCTGAAGGTATTTTGTTTGAGGTATTTTGTGAATATTATCATTATTATTATTGTTATTATTATTATTTATTACCATTCTTATTCTTGTTCTATTTATTACAATTATTATTATTATTAATATTATTATTGATGTCTGAAATTGACCAAAAGCCTTTACATCCAAAAAATAAACTTCTACTCTACAACCGATATGTTCTTTCAAAAATTTCATGGCACTTCACTGTTTTTGCTGATCTATCCAAGACTTGGGTTCAGGAAAGTCTTGATTCCCTGGTATTATCGTATGCTCGTAAATGGCTAGATATCCCCATATGTGGAACTCTAAGTAACATTTTTCTCCTTTGTAATAAATATGGGTCAAAACATCTTTCCCCCTTCAATAAAGTTCATCCAGTGTCAATCAGTCATCAGGAAAGCTCTAAAGAATTCCCCCAATGAGTCAATCAAACAACTTTGGAAATGAACAAGTTGTCACACTAATCTTCAGTATGATGTCTACAAATCCACTAAAGACGTGATTAAAGACTTTCATGCTATAAACGAGGATAAATTACAAAATCAACTGGTATCACAAGGCAGCTTCTTTTCAAGTGTAATGAAATTCTCACTCCCTAAGTTGAACAGCATCTGGTCTACAGTCCAATCTAAACTACCAAAAAACCAATTCGCTACATTAACAATACTTTAAACACATGTAAAAATCTGGCAAAATGGGGTCTTTCACCATCTTCAGATTGCTCTTTATGCCTTCAACCTGAATCTCTTCTCCATGTGATTGCTGGTTGCAACATATATCTTGAGCAAGGTCGATTTACTTGGAGACACGACTCCGTACTTCTCTCCCTAGCCAAAGCACTCCAGTCTGTTGCTGATGCTTCCTTATATGTTGACCTCTCTAGTTTTAAAAACCCCTCATCTATAACTGGCGATGATTACCGTCCTGTTCTGTTACTATCTACTAAAAATGATGAGTGTCTCTACGCTCTTGAGCTAACAGTGGGTTATGAATCAAATCTACAAAATAACATAACTCGTAAAAACGCGAAATATAAGGAGTCTGTTCAAAGTTTGAAAAATCAGTATAAAAATGTAGTCTTCATTAACCTATCCATCAGTGCACTTGGTGTATTCGCTAACGATTCTGCTAATTTTATCAACATGTTAGAAGACCTTGATTTCAATAACAATGATCGCCTTTACATCATCAGAAAGTTAATAAATATTGCAATTAGATCATCATATTATATTTTCTGCTGCAGGAACAAAGAATGGAAGAGTCCTGAGTTAATGCAGTAATAATAGTCTTCATATTTTTTTTTTCTTTTTCTTTTTGTCATTTGTCACATTTTGTATTCGATTCAAGTAGCCAATTGTAAATTACCTATAAGTAGCGAGATTTACGATTGTATTTGGGAAAAACTCAATAAAGTTTTCATTGTTATTATTATTATTATTATTATTATTATTATTATTATTATTATTATTATTATTATTATTATAGCTGAACCGTGTCTCTCTGCACTTGGAATGCAAGACAAAACCATTCCCGATTCTAGTATCACAGCCTCTTCCATGTGGGATGCAAACCATTCACCATCCAGGGCAAGACTTGGTACAGTTAAAGAGGGCGCCAAGAGAGGCGGGTGGTCGGCAAAAACGAGTAATGTGAACCAATGGATCCAAGTAGATTTGGGTAAAGTTGTCAAGGTTACTCGTATCGCAACACAAGGTCGTCAAGATTATGGCCAATGGGTAAAATCCTATTCTTTGCAATACAGCTTGGATGGAGGTCATTTTGAAGACTACCAAGGAGGTCGGGTGTTAACGGGAAATAGTGACCGTAACAGCATAGTTGGCCATAGTTTGGAGCCCGCCATTATTGCAAGATACATCAGGATCCGTCCCAAGTCTTGGCATGGACACATATCTCTGCGATTCGAAATCTACGGATGTACTTAATTTTGTAAGTTTAGGTATTATTTGTATTTGCTTTTGTCTGTTAATTACGGCATTGACCTGATCCATCTTACCATCTTCCGCATATCCCATAAAAGACAATTAACAATTAAATAATAATAATTATTCTTTTTATATGTTTTTTTTTGTTTGAGTCTGATTTGGACGGGGCTTATGGAACCTTGGACTTTTCCATCCATCCAATTCCTTTATTTATCGGTCATCTCCTTGATAGAAATAGTGAGAATTATTTACTGAAAAAAAAAAAAAAAAAAAAAAAAAAAAAAAAAGAATTAATAAAGGTTCAAATATGCTTTTCTGTTTATACTTTGCAGGCTTTGAAAAGGAACCATTACCACGAATGAAAACCGCGGATTCACTGATCGTTTGAATTAAATTAATATAAAGATAGTTTAAGTGTTGTAATGTAAATTGTCTGATGATTCTCTTACATTAGTTTGAAAGCAGCATAGCTTCAACGATTCTGTGTTCAGCTTTTGCACAACTCAAATCCTTTCATTTTTCCATTTACTTCATCTTACCACCATGGATAATCATAGCGTTGTAAGATTTGTATGTTATTTGAGTTTAATGTTAACTGAACATTATGGCCCTTTTTCATACATTTGTTTCATCGTTTTAATCTTAATCTGAATCCCTTTTCAAAGAGTGCTTTTTGAGTTTTTGTAAACTAGAGCAGTTTGGATAATGAACGTGCATAAACGCATCCAAGGAAATTGTCTTCACATTTTTCTGTAAAAGTATGGATCCCCCCCCCTCTCTCTTGTTTTTAAACCCACATCGTAAGTTGACTAATCATCAATAAGGCTTATGTAGACATAAATATAAACACTTGACTAGTAATAAAGCAAGCAAACTATTTAAAAAAAAACGTTTTTATGATTTGTTTATACAAAGGCATTCGTTTGTATACAGTCAATTCACAAATGGTTGCCGTCGACCAACTCAAGCCTACGCGCGACTGCATAGAAAGGGACTATGTGTAGAAATCACTAAAACAGGCAACTTCATAATTCTATCTGGTAAGGTTTGACTTGGTTTACAGGACGGGTCCTTTGCTGGCAAGCTGGCAGTGTTGAAGGAAATGCTTTTTAATGCCTTAGAGGCAAATAGATGAAAATCCGTCAACATCGGAAACTGATTATTCGTAGTTGAAGTAATGTAACAATAAATATAGATGACTTTCAAGAACTATTCTACGAAATAAAAGTAAACGACGTCATTTACTTGCAATTACGATGCTACAATAATTGATAATTTTTATTCGGCATTTTTGACTGTGAAGAAAATATTTTGCTTGGCGACTATTGGGGCCATATAGATAAGGTTAACCAAGTATCAAGCCATTTCCAATTTTCATCTTATTTAATGCCCCTTTTAATATTTTCGAGTTTGAAAACTGAATCATAACTACTTTTACCCTGGTCCCAGAGGCTCGACGATTTTTCTCCCGGCCACGTATATTTCAAAATATACGTGGAGAAAAATCGTCGAGCCTCTGGGACCAGGGTAAACTACTTTGTTTTCCTTTTCCTAAAATAAAAACTACTAGAACAATACTGAATTTAGAACGAATATTTAACCGTGTTTTAGTGATTTTTACCCATATTACCTTTAGGGCTAGACGCATAGGCTTGAGTTGTTAGACGACAAGGTTTTTTTGATTGACTATATGCGACTGCGCTCCAGTAATAAGGTCGCCTAGGTCAGGATCCCTCCTCTGCAACTGTTTAACTTGCTCTAGGGTTCTGGTCAGCGGTAGTGTTGGTTCTTGCGAGACAATTCCTGCAATATTGTCGTGGTACTGCCGTCGGGATAAGGCGTCTGCATTTCCATTGGAAGAACCGGGTCTGTGAATAATTTCAAAATCGTATTCTTGTAGTGTGAGCGCCCAGCGAGCCAGTCGGCCAAATTTGTGACGGCACTATATTTCAAATGCCGCGACAGCGCGAGTTCGTTGAGTTAACGCAAAGGAATGAGAACGGAGAGTAACTTTACAAAACAATTTATTGAATCGCACGACTGAATAATTTTAACTAATACAACTTGAAGTCGTAAATATCACACGCTAGGAAAATAAATATCACTAAGTAACCAATACCAATCACACATACTAAGCGATTAAATATAGGATATCACACTTCTAAATTAACTCACTATTTTGGTTACACTCCACACTCGGTAACAAGAGAAGAGGTGCACTCATACCTTATAAAGTTGTTGGAAGCGTACCAAGTTGTTGTAGCATTCGGGTTCCCGACTAACACACCAAACTAGCGTGGTAACTCTCCTTTTATAGTCCAAGGATCTTGAAGGACAGCTGCCAGTCTAGCTCAGTTTTATCTTAACAACCAGTATGTCGTGCACCCCCCTTACTTAGCCTAGTTGGTAACTATGCAGTGAGAAATCTTAGTTTTCTTACCACTTCGTAATGAAGTACATAAAAACGTACATACTCCTAAAAAGACTAACTCTTTGTTTACCATCTTATGAAAAGAAATCAAACTTTAACTCAATTTGGCACGGGAATAACTTGGTTAGAATTTCCGAAATGGTAAACAGAAAATATCGTAAACAAGTCATAAACTAAGCTAAAATATTAAAATGATATTTAAGGACAACCCAGATTTAAGCGTCTGTGGCAACCGCGTATCCAACAAAACTAAACTAATTTCTAAAGAGATCGTAGGTTAATGAAGATTTAGCGCTAATGAGCACATGGCTAAACAATACGCGAACTAACCCGAATATTCCCGTGAGATCGTTATAATCGGAACCGATTTGTTAGCGCATTGTTTCAGCCATGCACAATCTATTGCTGCGGATTAACTCGTTATTCTTTGTAGTAAGAAAAGACTTCCTAAAGTTACTATAACTTTTATCCTGCTATTATGACCAACTGGGCTTGAATTTGACTTATTGACTAAATTGAATTAAATATTGAACGGTTGAGCTAATCATTAACTCGGCTTTGTTATTCACCTGTGAATATTTGGGTGCTGTAACAATAGAAAATGAACCATTTCTGACTTTGAGAATTGCTTCTAAATATAAAGACGACAAATGGCCTGCTTAGATTTTCATATAATGTAACAAAAAGTTTCTTTCGCATATTCTTGGAGAGCAACCACATGACTCAAAATCCTTCGAGATAAATTTATAATACTTGTAAATATACAAATTTAGGTACTGCCTAAGAGCGAAGCACAAATCTTTCCATACTCAAGGAAAATTGGTAACCAGTAGTTGATTTTTCATGCATGGACGTCCGGTTAATTGGCTAAGTATGTATGAGTGGAGTCATTATGGGGGAAAAACCACCATTTTCCAAATAGAGTCGCAAAACTTGCTTTTTAAATTGAAAATTAAATATTGGATCTTGAAAATTAGCTGTAATTCAAGTAATTTAAACTTTAGCCAGTTCTTAGTCGTTGAACCGAAATTTTTTATCCTCATCTACTTCGAAGCTTGGATCATATCTAGAGAATTCTGCTCTACTTCGTTTGCAAGAAAAATCGATATTTTAAGTCTTCAAAGCATCAGAAAACTTATTCAATTCGAAGACAGATAGTTGATAAGTATTGCCTGTGTAGAAGAAAGGATATAATTAGGCAAATGGTATGTAAAAATATTTTTTGAAGCTGAAAACTAACGGCTTTCATCGTGCAAACTGGCACGAACTGCCAAAGTTTTTGAATTTTAAACATAAGCTTTAATGCATTCAGTACAACTTAACAAGAACAAGAGACACATTTATTAATGCAAAATAATAATTTCCTTTGTCAATAGCTGGCCTTTGTAAATGTTTTTGAATTTTTTAAATCAATTCTTATCGAGTAAAAGACCATGCAGTGTCTTACACAAGAAGATATCCTCAACAACACAAATATAAGTTCATTTTTTGTAATTATACTAGTATTAATTGGCTGTCATTATTTAGGTAGCATAATTAAGATATGCATAGTGGAAAAATAAAAATAAATTTATTTTCCGTTGAAAAATAGTCTCCCGTTGGTTTTGCTAGGGTATTGAACACTAAGGCCCAGGGCAAACGTCGAACTAACCATGAGCTTAATTTAGTCGAACTTATTACATTTGAAATAGGCTCATGCCTAGTACGACGTTTGCTGCAATCGAGAACGACCCTATTGAATAGGTTCGAGTCCAGCATAAGTTCGACAAGCCAAGTCGGACATTACGACTCTGGAGCGACTTTGCGGCAAACGCAGTTTTAAACACGTGCCGAACTAAATTCATAAATTATGCAAAATAGCAAATCAATCATGCAAGTCGCATGACTTACACCAAAGCCGTGAAAACAATCACTCCCCCACCTCCCAAACACTCATCCCCCCCCCCCCCCCCCTGATGAGCATGCGCTATACAAAGATGAGTGATGAACGAAACAGAGGAGCTCTGGATACGAAAATAAATTCAAAAATACTCAAACTGAACATGTCCGCGTTTAAAGGATCCTTGCCACGAGACGAGACTCTCGAGTCTTGTGGTTTTTGTTTTGACCAAACGAAATATGTTTGCCTGGTTTGTGAGATGCTGACCTGCAATAAATGCGATGTATTCGAGGGCAATGAAGATGAGCCGGGCTGTACGGCGGGGAAAAGCGTTGCGTGTTGTGAATGCTGCGAGAGAGACAAAAAAAAAAAAGATGAAAAACAGGTTCCCACAAGGATATGCATTCATCCGTAAAGACAAACGAATTCCGTGCGTTCCCCCGTGCATTTTCATGTCCAATTAGAATTATAATAACAATGAGTGAGATCGACATTGGTTCGGCGTTTGCCGCCACGTAGGCTCTTAGACCCTGGCTACTGAACGAGGAAACAAGTTTCCAGAAACATGTTTCCCGCGCGCATGTTCCCCGATGATTACAAGTTTAGCCACATGCGAAACATTGCTGCGTGCAACAAATTTTGCTTCCAAGACGCAAAAATGTTTCTGCTGTGCGGCAGAAACATTTCATGCTTCCAAGACGCATGGAAACAATGTTTCCCAATGTTTCCTCGTTTAGCCACGAAAGTCAACATTCTAAAAGTTCGTTACTTAGCAACGCTAGCTCTATCTTGAAAGTGCGCATGCGCTAACCGATCTTGAGTAAATATGTTTCCCGATGTTTCCCTGACAGTTTTGCCACCTTTGGAAACATTTAAGAAAACATGTTTCCCTAAATGTTTTCTAAGGTGGCAAAACTGTCAGGAAACATCGGGAAACAATGTTTCCATGCGTCTTGGAAACATGAAATGTTTCTGCCGCACAGCAAAAACATCTTTTGCGTCTTGGGAGCAAAATTTGTTGCACGCAGCAATGTTTCGCATGTGGCTAAATTGGGAAACATCGAGGAAACAATTTGTAAACCAAGATTTACACGGTAATTGCACATCAATTATCAATAATAACGAACAATTATTCTTAAATAGCAATTAGCTATTATCAATGACAGAGCAGAAAAATGACAAGGCTGCTACTTTCGCAATTTTTTCCTTTATCTCTCATTTATGCTAAAAAACGTTTAGTGTTTCATTCGTGTCTCTTGTGCTTTAAACTTTTCACAAAATTCTACTAACCTCGAGGTATTAGCGAAAATGTTAGTTTTTGTGCTGATCAAAATATCATCTCTCCCAACGTTCAGGGCGATATATCTCAAATAGACAGAGCAGAAAAACGACAAGGCTGCTACTTTCGCAATTTTTTTCTTTAACTCTCATTCATGCTAAAAAACGTTTAGTGTTTCATTCGTGTCTCTTGGGCTTTAAACTTTTCACGAAATTCTGCTAACCTAGAGCAATTCTACTTCGAGGTATTAGCGAAAATGTTAGTTTTTGTGCTGATTAAAATATCATCTCTCTCAACGTTCAGGGCGTTATATCTCAAATACGCATTTCTTAAATTTCCCCAAATTTTGGTATTTTGTTAATCAGCCCCAAAAGAGCCTGTTTATGAAATATAAAGCTTATTAACGCATAAACGTCGAAAGTAGAACCCGTTTTTCTGCCCTGTCTCTCAAATACGCATTAATTAAATTTCCCCAAATTTTGGTATTTTGTTAATCAGGTCAAAAAGAGCCTGTTTATGAAATATAAAGCTTATTAACGCATAAACGGCGAAAGTAGAACCCGTTTTTCTGCCCTGTCATTATCAATAAAAACGATGATCATCATGTCTCACTGCTTCAACCAAAAGCCGCGTACTATCCAACAGCTTTCTATTTCTAGCTTTTCTTCCTTTTAAAAGATTCCAAATCAAAACCACGCATAACCCATAAGTAGGAAAGCAGGAATCGATCTGTGGAAAGCAGATACACCTAGAGTGCTCTGGAGTGCAACGAACAAAAGAGTGTGAGTGGTTCTTTATCTTTAAAGTGTTTTGACAAGACAACTGCTATCTTAAGTGTTGCTTAATTGTCATCACAGCGTTTGATTGAATGTTTTCTTGAAAGGTCATTGTCAAGGTTTTAAAAAAAATATTTTTCTCATAAATAGAAGCAAGAGGTGAGGTGTTAATCATTAAGGATATCCTATTGGAAGGAACCTTTACCGAAGGTAAGTAAGCGATAATGCTTTTTATTAAGAAATATGAATATTGAAGGAAGGAAGGAAGGAAGGAAGGAAGGAAAATACTGAAAGTAAATTTGATTAACTTATTAACTTATTATATAAAAATAAAAAAAATAAAAACTTATTACGTGTAAAGAGAGTAATAGCTAACGAAGCGACGCCGGCGCTGCTCTGCACGGATAGTGCAGCGATAAGAACTGAAGAATTGTGGTTGGAAAGGACGTTTACATATAAGATAAGTGAACCCAATTTTTTAGTATCTACGTATAACTGAAACAAATTTACATATATATAACCCTATCCGTCTGTCCTAGAACCATTGAACAAACGATTAAAAGGACGAGCAAAAAACAGGAGCAGGAGAAACAAGGAAAAAAAAAAAAAAAGAGAAACGAAGAGATACATTGAGAAAAAAGATTATCAACTCATTTATTATCATCTCTTTACGCTTAACTAGGTGATTCACGATGGAGACCCACATACTTATGTTGGTAGCCATCTTTGGGGTGCTTTCTTATTCTCAAGGTAAGTCGTGAGAATACAAACCAAAAAAACGTATTGTTATTAATCACCCATGCATCTAGCAGCCACCAGCAAACTAGCCAACCAGCAAGCTCGCTCACTCCCTGTTTCCTTCATTCCCTCCCTCTGTTATACGCCTTACTAACGCACGCCTTTTTGTTTGTACACATACAGCATCCCTTTCTCCTACAGAATGCAGTACAACCTATGATAAAGTAGGTGGCTTTATCGATAAGGCGGACAGAGCAATGCCAGAATTACTTTTCAATGGTAGTTAATCCAGGCATTGATAAGAGCAATGGCAACGTACTGGATGGGAAAGCACTTGAGGCATCAGTACACAGGTGAGGTGCATCTGACACCAAAGAGGGGAGCGTGGGCCTCCGAAAACCTTAGAATCATTTAAAGCTTATATATATCGAGTCTGTCTTTTGGTCGAGGGTCGAGGGTAGTTCGTCGAGGGTCGAGGGTACTACGTCGAGGGTACTACGTCGAGAGTTCAGTATTATACGGTCGAAGGTTGACTATACTCCCAGAACATTAAAAGGAATAACTTGAAAATCAAACATACATTACAGTGGGCCCTGTAGTGTTTACTGTTTAGCACGGGCACCGAAGATGGTCGTCACCAGCGTCTTTAGTGGGTCTTTTACGTCCGCCTTATACAGGGTTGTAAAGTGAAGATAGACGGGGACTATGGTTTTAAGTCCTTGTCCGAGAAGACTTGAAGGTCTAACTATTTGCAGGTGTAATTACAAAGGCAGCACCTTCTCGTGAGTAATTTTAAGACCCGGAGTGTTGGTCCGGCCGAGGCTTGAACCAAGACCTCCCGCACAACAGACCGACGCTCTTACCAGCTGATCGAGCTTCTATATATCTATATAACTCTTTTCCACCTTACTATACGCTTCTGGTTTGCTCGGGTTGACATAAGGTTTCTTGATCATCAGTCTTGCCTGTCAATGCGCTGCCAAGGCCAAAGAAAAGGGCTACAAGGTGTTTGGTTTGCAGTACTTCGGAGAATGCTGGAGCGGACCTGATGCTGAGGCGAGCTACGATAAGTATGGCGCAGCTGGGGCATCGAAGATCTACCAGTTCGATGGGAAACCTCCCTGTGACAAATCTAAGGAGCAAGAGTGTGTTGGTGGTCATTGGGTTAACTATGTTTATCGGCTTAAAGAGGGTGAGCTTGGAGAATATTCATTTCTGGATTCATATTAACTATAGTTTTTCGCAGCTGATTTCGCAGCCTATTTGTATCGTGAAGGACGATTCGCGGCCATTGTTTCTGGGTATCCTATCTTTGCGCTCTCTAAATCTATTCTTTCAAATAAGCAAGGAACGCTCGCATGATTTTGTGTAGACACAGAATCAAATTCAAAATGACGGCGAAATGTTCAAAGTTTGCGACACGATATGTCGAAAACGAAAACAGTGAACCCAGTTTTTCTTTCTTAAATACAAAGTAACATAAAGATCTATAACATATGTTTTTATAACTTTCATAAATACTGTGGATTGCTTCTTTTGTGAATGTTTTTCGTGTTCTTTGTGTCGAGGATACTCATATCTGAAGACTTTGAAACAGAGTCTTATGGCTTTTAAGCAACGATTTATTTCACACGATTTGCAATGATAAGGCGCCCGTCTTTCATCTTGAAAACAATATGATCGATTATCGGGTTGCCAAGTTCCATAAAATTGACATCAAACTTTCACCGCGAACGTCCTTCATGAGCGTGCATCTTGCGTACGAGGATACAATTGAGGCTTTCGGGTCGGCGAGTTTGCGATAAATGTCAAGACAAACTGTTAGAAATATATGGACGTTGCTTTAGAGTGAAGTCATTAAACCCGTGAAATAGCTATTAGACTAATACACTTTAGTAGACCCTAATTCCATTGTTTTCATTGTGTCTATTTGACTATTACACGTTGACTAGTATTTTTTATTTCACGGGTTAAATGCCTCCATTCTATGCTAACCTATTTTCCGCTACTAGTATTTTTCTTTTTTTTCTTTTATAATCAAAGCTAGGACATGTTGTATTGAGTTTATGTCCTCATCATTCGTTTACTCACATGACGCCAACCCCTATACTTATGGAGATAATTCTCTTCCCAGCCATTCGCCTTTTTATAGAACTTATAATCATTCACACTTAGTATAAATACACAGGTGATTATTGAAAATCTCGCGCGCTGATTGGTCGAGAAACTCAGATTATCACACGATAATCACCTCCAGCGGTAATCCAAAATGGCGGCCAGCCGCTTTGTTGCTGTAACCTAATTTTAAATGTGTCTTTTATCTTCTTTTTTTTTCTTCTTTTTTTGAAAGAATCACCTGTGTATTTATACGAAAACAATTATTCACCTCAGGCTCAGTGAATATCGGGAATAATAACCTCAACTTCGTTTCGGTTATTATTCCCCGATATTCACTTCGCCTTCGGCGAATAATTGTTAAATAAAGAACCAATGAGTATGAAAATTAAGAGTACTTAAATGAAAAGTTTCTCCGCGTATCACTTGTCGTCAGAATTCGAAGCGTACTAATATTTTTGGTGCGCCTTTTCAAATTTAAAGCCATTTTTAAAATGTTGTTTTAAATATGTTTGTACCCAGTGAATTCGGAATTTACCAATATAAGTAAGAAACGGTAGCGCTTTCGACGATCGATACAATAGTGATTTTCTATTCACCTCCAGAAATTAAACCTACTACTCCTCCCAGCCCAACTTGTGGATATGCTCTTGGACTTCAATCGCATGCTTTGAGCGATTCCCAGATGCGTGCCTCCTCTGAATTTGATTCCAATCATCGTGCGGCCAATGGGAGACTTCATTTCCAGGCCGGTGGAGGAAGAACGGGAGCGTGGTCCGCTAGATACAATAATGCTGAACAGTGGCTTCAAGTAGATTTCGGTAAAATTGCAAAAATAATCAAGATAGCTACCCAAGGCCGTCAAGATGCTAACCAGTGGGTGAAGAGTTACACACTTTCATATAGCAGAGATGGTGTGTTCTGGAACATGCTGCCAGAGGTAAGTAAAATGAAGTCTTTTGTGAAGTCCAATTAAACACAAATCATGGTAGAAAAAGTGGTATCTCATTTTGTTTTTGTGTACGCAGGTACTTAGGGGAAATTCTGATCGATCAACTGTTGTCACTCGTAACCTGAAACAAGTTATATACGCTCGATATCTTCGAATTCATCCACGAAGTTGGCAAGGACACATTTCCATGAGGGCCGAGGTTTATGGATGCACTTCAGGTAAGAATAAACAGAAAACTATCTTGGTAAACGTTCTTGTAGTTTATAACATGTACACGACCTCAATTTAATAATTCTTTTTTTAACTTTGTCCAGGCTTTCCAGTTCCAACTGAAAGTTGCCTTTCTGCTCTTGGAATGCAGAGAAAAACTATCCCTGATTCCAGTATCAAAGCCTCTTCCACGTTTGATGCTAACCATTCACCATCCCGGGCAAGACTCAGTACAGTTAAACAAGGCGCAAAGACAGGCGCGTGGTCAGCAAAAACCAATGATGCTGGCCAATGGATACAAGTAGATATGGGCCGAGTTGTCAAGGTTACTCGTATCGCAACACAAGGTCGTCAAGATTATAACCAGTGGGTAAAAACCTATACAGTGCAATACAGCATGGATGGAGGTCATTTTGAAGACTACCAAGGAGGTCGGGTGTTAAAGGGAAATAGTGACCGTAACAGTATAGTTGGCCATATTTTGGAGCCCGCCATTATTGCAAGATACATCAGGATCCGTCCCAAGTCTTGGTATGGACACATTTCTATGAGATTCGAAATCTACGGATGTACTAGTGGTAAGTAATAGAAGTACCTGTGTTTGAGCTTCAGAGCTCTTGCCCCTGAAGGGTTACGTTTGATAACTCTTCGATAAGTCTGATCCATCGGCATAACCCATAAAAGTAATTACATTACTAATTATACAGCTTCTCATTAATCCCATATAGGTAACTGTTCAATCATTTTCCTAATTGGACAGGTCTTGTTGACATGGGATTAATTAGGCAGCTATATGATTAATAGGTAATAAGATTTCATGCTCCCCAATCAAGAAATAATTAGACTCGAAAAATTCCTCTGACTGCCAAATTGGACTCGGCCTACGCCCTCATCCAATTTTGTCAGTCCTCGGAATTTTCCTCCTCCAATTAGTCAATTTTGGAGGCTTGAACAAAAACCTTTTGTTAGGCTTGAAGTCGCACCGATTTTTTGATACGATAACCTAAAAAATAATTATTTTTAAAATAAAGCTTTCTGGGATATTTCTTAAGTCGGACAAATTCGATGTTTTGTTTTGCTTTCAAGGTTTCCCTATTCCACCAACGCCATCTTGTGCTGGCGCCATTAACCTAGGTGACTGGATGTTGTCTTCTTCTTCGGACTGGGATTACAATCACAGAGCTGCAAACGGCAAGTTGGACTTCGTTGCTGGAGGAGGAAGGACTGGTGCCTGGTCTGCACGTCATAACAACGCCAATCAATGGCTGCTTGTCGACTTTGATCGAGAGATGAAGATTACACGCATTTCTACTCAGGGACGTCAAGATGCTAACCAGTGGGTCAGGACCTACACGGTAGAATACAGCCAAGATGGCGTCCGGTTTACACCTTACAGTGTGGGCAAAGTTGCGAAGGTAAGCGAAAATTTCGAGGTCTAGTTCTTAACAAATGTGATTTGCGGAATGTTATATTAGACCTAATCTTCTTTTTTTGCCTTGATACTGATTGTACTTTTCAGTCCAACATGTTATAACCATACCGATCAACCCTGGCTCTTAAAGGCCCGTTTACATTTGCGATTTTTGCAGTAAATTGAGGTGTGATTTTGGCGCGTTTTCGGAAAATGAAATACATTTTGTCTTGTGCTTCAAAATAGACATTTTCAGGTAATCTTGGTATCCGGAATTAAACTTTACAACTGTTAATCATTTACCATTTTAAACTATGATCAAATGCTGCAAAAATCGCCCGTAGTGTAAACGTGCCTTTATCGATATGCATCGAATTATGCTAAACACTAAGCGTTATTAGTCAATAAATAAAATATGATGCAAAAAAGTCAAAACAATTGGTCATTAGCTCTTTCATCTGCGTATACGAAGAAGAAGCAACTGTTTCGAAAGTGTGAGAAGCACGGGGACGAGCTAAGGATCGACGAATCTGTTTATACAAAGCAACGTTGTTTCCCCAAGATCATCGTTATTAAGGCCCTTTTCCTTGTCACGCCTAGATATTTGCTGCAAACACCGACCGTCATTCAGTTGTCAGCCATAAACTCCCAACACCGATTGTGGCTCAGTACGTTCGTTTGAGGCCGAAGTCTTGGTACAGTCACATATCCATGCGAGTGGGGATGTATGGATGCCCAACAGGTATGCCACAGACCTTTGAAAATTATCTTGGAACTAAGCAAGCTAATAGGAAAATATTTGAGAAGTGACAATTTTATCGAGAATAAGTATAGTTTTTCTTGTGTTTTTCTGTTATCTTCGCTTTCAAGATAACTTTGAAAGGTGTCTAAGCTTATTTGAAAGTTTTTTAATCGCGAATTTAAACTTAATATATAAACATATATTTCACAACCACCACTCTCCCAGTACGGGGCTAGCTCTTCCTTGAGGTTTCTTCCACACGCACTACCACTACATTCTATATTTACAACATACAACACTCAAATCACATGTTGATTTTTACGGAGAAGGTAAACCGGAGAAACCGGAGAAAACCCTAGTGGCAAGGAAGAGAGAACACATAAAATAAACTCAACTCAGATATTATCCAGTCTTAGCCAGGGCTTGAACCTGAACCACAGCGGTGAGAGGCGAGTGGTAAACCACTACGCCTTTCACGTTACGTATCGCAATTTTACCATTGATAACAGATGTGTGTTTTGATATTATTAATAGGTAAAAAGCCGGCAAGTCCTCCTTGTCATCAGGCAATGGATGTAGGAGTAATAATGGATCGATCAGGTAGCATTGGGGCCGAGAACTTCAGGAAATCTCAAGACTTTGTAGCAAGTTTGATCAGCCATTTTGAGTATGCGTCATCAGGCACTCGTTTCGGAGTCATCGCCTATAATGCAGCGGCAAACACCATCTTCAGATTTAATGACGCTGCTGTACAGAATTCTAAAACCTTGATGAGTCGCGTTTATGGTGAGTGAAAATAATATGGATTAAACATAACCCGTTAAGACCTTAAATACAATCGACCAAATCTCAATTATCAAACTCATTAATAATTCATGAGGAAAACACAATAGAAATCACGACCGTGAAGAGTGTTGTAAGTCTGATACAAAACTGTGTTCATTTGCATTAACTTTAAGTTGGATTTTCTTGGGCAGATTCACTTTAATTTTGAAAATTTTAGTGAAACACAAAGGAACTAACCTAGACGTTTGATAAGCAATCTACAGTATTCGTGTCCGTGTTGTATCCGATATACAAACTCTGGGCTACGCCTCGCTACAACACGGCCACTCATACTGTATATATTACTTAAAGCATCAAATTAGTGATCAGGGATATACAATACACCAGGCACCAAACAAACCGACCGACCGACCGACCGGCCGACCCATCGACCATGTGGACCAACAAGCTAGCCTTACAGACGATCCAAACCCAATAAGGCAAAAACAAAACACTCAAATGCTCGACTGATCTTCGAGAAAACAACTGACAAACGACTGACCTTACAGAACCAATTGTTTTAAAAAATTATAAAACTACCACATCAGCCATGAAGACGAAAAATATAAAACTAAAGTTTCGAAAGCTTCCAAGCGTTTTCTATTATCTCCATAAAACAAAATATTTTCCACCAACGACGACAAAATATGCTTTTTCAAAAAGTTATTTGGTAAATCTTTTCACGGATGTGGTTATTTTCTTTATTTTCGGGTTATAGACGTTTATTTTTAGTTGAAAACTTAGGATTAGGAAATCTTAAACTACGAACAAAACGTTTGCTGATTGGCTAATTGGTTCTGCATGATACAACCGAGAGAACCTGGCTGCCCCTGACCACTGCCCTTACTGAATTTTGAATTCTTGAATTCCAATCGTTTAATAATATCATTTTTTTCTGTCCATAAAGGTATCAAGTACTTGCAAGGTGGAACGCGTACTGACAGAGCCTTGCAACTTGCCAATAGTGACCTGTACTCTTCGCGTGGTGGTTACCGTAGCAACGTACCAAACGTGTTGTTTGTTTTGACCGATGGCAAGACCAACCGAGGAAGCTTACCTTATTCCACCGTCCTCAAGCCTTTGTTGGTACGTCGTTACAATGTATTACATTCAGGGGCTTTTTTAAAGAAATTCTTTAACCTGAGTTTATAATTTTTTTTTCTTCTCGCAAATAGGCCAAAAAGGTGAAAATGATAGCCGTTGGCGTTGGCAAAGGAATAAATGATAGTGAGCTTCGACAAATCTCAAAAAAAACATGTTTTCCATGTCAAAGACTTCAACGCTTTGTCAGAGAAATTAAAGGACATTCTTGATGCTTCCTGTCCCTGAAATTAAGTAAGGTGAGTCCCTTTGTGCACCAGTGCCTCTTTTCTTCCTTTCCTCCGTGCCTCCGTGACTCCGCCTGTCTTTCTCTCCTTTTCCATGTCCGTTTATCTACCCGCCTCTTTTTCTATTTTCTTTCTGTTTGCGTGAGCAATGAGATAAACTGGTGACATCATTTATATATGTTTTATTTCTTTTAAACTTTACAGAAATTGAAAAGGAACCAAAGGCATAAATGACAAAGGATTTCCCATCTGATTGATTTAAAGATATTAGTATAAAAAAGTGCTGATGTAAATTGTATGATGGTTCTCTTACATTCGTTTCAAAGCAACGATGGGATCAAAGATTCTAGGACCTACTTTTTCACAACTCAAAACATTTTTTAATTTCATTTCCCAGGGTCTCACCATTAATAATCATAGTGATGTAAGATACGTATGTTATTTGAGTTTACTGGTTATTGTACATCATGGCCATTTTTTTCACATTTTACTTTTCTTGTTTCATCATTTTAATCTCAATTTTAATCATTTAAATCCCTTTTCTAAGAGAGCTTGTTATAAGTCTTTTGCAAACTAGACCAGTTTGGATGACGCACGTGGATAGACGTATCGACCGAAAATGCTTTAAAACTGTCCACATTCTGTTTACCTTTTTCTGTAAAAGTATGGAACTTTTTTTCCCATGTTGTTTTTAAACCCACATTGTAAGTTAACCAATCATCAATAAGGCTTATGTAGTCATAAATATAAACACTTGACTAGCAATAAAGCAAGCAAACTAAAAAAAAAATTTGAAGTTTTTATGTCTTGTTTATGCAGCGCACAATACAAAGGCATTGGTTTGAAAACAGTCAATTCCAAAAATTGTCATTGACCGACTCAAGAATAGGTGACTTTCTTCTAGAAGGGAAATACATATTAATTATGTTTCTTTGAATCGGATACGTTTTCTGATACTTTGAAGACTTAAAATATTGATTTTTCTTGCAAACAAAGCAGAGCAGAAATCTTGCTAGATCTGATCCAGGCTTCAAGGAGTAAGATAAGTAGGTTAAACTTGTCCAGTTTTCAGTTGAAAATGAAATTTATCTTCTCCTTGGAAGCCATTAAGGGCCATGGTCAAACATGATTAAAACATGTTAGGACATGATGGTCAAGCAAACATGGTTGACCACGGTTTGTCCATGATGTGACCATGGTTTGACCATGGTCAACCATGAATGTTAAATTGCAAGGTCAGTAAGTTTCTCAAGTTGATCATGGTTAACCATGTTTGGAAGCAACATCAATACCATGGTATACCATAATCAACCATGTTTGAAAGCAATATTAATACCATGGTATACCATGGTCAACCATGTTAGAAAGCAATATCGATACCATGGTATACCATGGTTAAGCATGTTTGAAAGCAATATCAATACCATGGTAGACCATGGTCAAGCATGTTTGAAAGCAATATCAATACCATGGTAGACCATGGTCAAGCATGTTTGAAAGCAATATCAATACCATGGCATACCATGGTCAACCATGTTTGAAAGCAATATTAATACCATGGTATACCATGGTCAAGCATGTTAGAAAGCAATATCGATACCATGGTATACCATGGTCAAGCATGTTTGAAAGCAATATCAATACCATAGTATACCATGGTCAAGCATGTTTGAAAGCAATATCAATACCATGGTGCAATATAAATACCATGGTATACCATGGTCAACCATGTTTGAAAGCAATATCAATACCATGGTGCAATATAAATACCATGGTATACCATGGTCAAGCATGTTTGAAAGCAATATCAATACCATGGTATACCATGGTCAAGCATGTTTGAAAGCAAAATCAATACCATGGTATACCATGGTCAACCATGTTTGAAAGCAAAATCAATACCATAGTATACCATGGTCAACCATGCTTGAAAGCAATATCAATACCATGGTATACCATGGTTTACCATGTTTGAAAGCAATATCAATACCATGGTATACCATGGTTTACCATGTTTGAAAGCAATATCAATACCATGGTATACCATGGTCAAGCATGTTTGAAAGCAATATCAATACCATGGTAGACCATGGTCAAGCATGTTTGAAAGCAATATCAATACCATTGTGCAATATAAATACCATGATATAACATGGTTAACCATGTTTGAGGGCAATATCAATACCATGGTCAACCATGTTTGAAAGCAATATCAATACCATGGTTTACCATGGTCAACCATGTTTGAAGGCAATATCAATACCATGGTATACCATGGTCAACCATGTTTGAAGGCAATATCAATACCATGGTATACCATGGTCAACCATGTTTGAAAGCAATATCAATACCATGGTAGACCATGGTCAAGCATGTTTGAAAGCAATATCAATACCATGGTAGACCATGGTCAAGCATGTTTGAAAGCAATATCAATACCATGGTAGACCATGGTCAACCATGTTTGAAAGCAATATCAATACCATGGTATGCCATGGTCAACCATGTTTGAAAGCAGCATCAAAATAACGATTTTGGAGAAGACATATTGCACATATTTGCAAACAGCACCCATACAGCATGGTCAAGAAATACCTAAATGAATATACATGAGCATGCAAATATTAGTTAAAATGTTTGTTTCTTCACTAAAATTATTTAATTAAATTTGGCTGTCCTGGTGCGCTGCTCTTAAGTTCTGTCTTGGGACATATATAAGCTTATATATACACAGCCAATCTGTTTATGCATTTTCATTTTTCATGTGTTTAACTAGAATCATTTGGAGAAAATAGATCAAAGAAACAGATGTATGCCTTTGCTTCAAAATACTTTTTTTATAGTTTTTTTGAGTATACTATAAATGAATAATTGCGAAACCTTCACGAACATAATTTTCTTACTAAATAAGATATAAATTGTTATAAAGAGAGAAATAATTTGTAATAGCTTCTGCAAGATTTTTCCAAGTATATGTTGTGGATTTTGATTCCCCACTATATTCCTCATAGTCATTGTTTACATCAAATATCACTTTGAAGCATGTTTAAGGCTTTCAAAAAGCTAGCCAGACATTCAGCTTCATAAGACAAACTTCATTTGCAAGATTTCAGCAAGTTAACTCCATAATAAATTGAATTTGAATAAAAGTGAAAAGCAAAATAAGACTTCAACGTTACATGCCTGACAGTGATCCAATCCATGTCCTCAGCATCCAGTTTTGCAATAGAACCCATTGCATGATATCAAACTCTTGTTGAGCAAATTAATTCAGCTTCCAAAATTATAAAAAAACTACTTTTGAACAGAGATTATACGGTGTACGGGATTTCTCAATAATATCGTATCAAAAAGAAACCACTGCCATAGTTGAGTACGCAAATCCTTTTTATTCTTGCACTATTGAATCTGGTAATGATCTGGTCAACTAAAATAAGGATTATCTATAGTTAGCCTATTGCTCTGTTTACAATTGTTGTTACTTATGGGAAAATGATTCACAAGGTGAAATACACAACAAAGTAATCAGTTGTGCTACAGATTAAAAGAAATACAATAAGGTTGAGGACTTACCAACGTTGGCGGGTCAGTTAAAACAATTACATAAAGATATTAATCCCGAAAGTTCGTCTTACTTCAAACGAGTGTTACACTATACTGAATTAAAAGGGTAGAACGCTAAGAGATTAAGTTAATCTCTTGTCAATCAAATAATTGCTGAATACGCTGATTACTATGGAAACAGCTACATACGGTATTTTTATCTAAAGAAACGTTTTATTGACGTTGGTTACCAGTGAATAACACAACACACGAGGTGCCAAAACACCGTCTATGAGCCCGCGTACATACTGGAGTTTGGTGTCCAGGCCAATCACCAGTCCACTGTCACAGTACAGTATACAAACAGTATACAGGTTCTAATAAGACTTAAAGTGCTACTATGACGAAAATCGCTCAAACTTGGATTCAGCTGAAACTTCCTAAGAATACTCTTTAAAGGTCCAATAATCACTCTATGAAGTGTTTTCTCGATATTCAGGACGAAAGTATGACATTTTTACGATTATTTTTTGGAGTCTGTGACGTCATACACTCAACATCGAACATCGCTCCATACATTTCTTTGTAGTTTATGATCAAAATATCAGTAGAAAAGGGAGAAAGAAATACCCAAACACCCCAAAATATAAATCATAGTCACAAGTAATGTGAAATAAGCACATTAGGCACCCTGTGGGCTTCATAGGAATAAAATAAATTAAGGATTTATATACAAAGAAATATATGTAGCAATGTTTGATGTTGAGTGTATGACGTCACAGACTCCAAAAAATAATCGTAAAAATATCATACTTTCGTCCTGAATATCGAGAAAACACTTCATACAGTGATTATTGGACCTTTAAAGAGTTTTAAAGAGTATTCTTAGGAAGTTTCAGCTGAATCCAAGTTTGAGCGATTTTCGTCATAGTAGCACTTTAATATTGCAAGTGTGTAGAGATGGAATTGAATATGTCATTAATGCACCGGAAAGAGTTTCAGTAGTGGGTAACAATAACAGGAAATAAATATTAAGAATATTTTTCAATTGATGGTTTTCACGGCGGCCACGTTGGAGGAACTTAACAAAAGAATTGTCAATGAATTCTTTTGTTATATCCTCCAACATGGCCGCCGTGTCTTTTGTTATTTAATTCTCTTGGGAATGGTTGAAAACGAAGAAAATTCCGGATGTGACGCAGGCTAACAGAAGAGTGTTATTATCATGTTTTCCTAAGGAGACAGTTGACATTTTGGCTAGCAAAAAGGTAGATAGTTATATATGGTAATAATATTTTGACCATGGTTGACTGTGTACTATGGTCATCATTAATATATTTTGACCATGGTTGACAGTCAGTGTAACATGGTCATGACTATAAGAATATATTAATAAATAATATTAATAAATATATTTAGGATATTCAAATTTTGATTTTTAGCTTTTGTTCCTTATATTTTTTCATATTTAGATCAATTTGTGCCTTTTTTTGGTAAAATCAAACAAAATTTCTATTGACCCTTGTTGACTTTGTGCCATGGTCATCATTATTCGTTAGACCACAGTCAAAACATGGTTGACCATGGTTGACAATGAAAAACCATTGTACCATGTATGGTTATCCTAACGTAGGGACGGATCATACCTAGCAAAATTTGCTCTACTTCGTTAGCAAAAGGAAAATAGCTATTTTTTTTAAACAGTAATGATGAAAAGGTAAATTATACACCGTGAAAAGATGAAAAAACTTACTGACGTTTCGGACGCTAGTCCTTCGTCGGAGTAAAAGAGAGTTTTCCTCTTTTACTCCGAAGTAAAAGAGAGTTTTCCTCTTTTACTCCGACGAAGGACTAGCGTCCGAAACGTCAGTAAGTTTTTTCATCTTTTCACGATGTATAATTTACCCTTTTATCATTACTGTTTCATTAGAAACACCGACGCAGCTCACACTAGTTTTTAGCTAGTTATATCTTCATATTTTTTTAAAATAGCATAGCAGATGAAAAGTATATAAAGTTAACAGTGTAGTTAAAATTTGGAAATACGTTAAAAATAGTTTTGAAGCGGCAGGGCTCTTAAAGTCTACCCAAATGCGACCTTCGACAGCATGAGCTATCCAAATAGCCAGACACGGGCAAAACATGTTTTGGCGTTTAACGAAGCTCAAAATTAAAATTATTAAAAAAAATTTTTTTTCTAGTTGATGCATACCAAAATCTTTTCCCCCACAAAAAATAAAGAGAATCGATTTTGCGAACCCAAATCCACCGGACCGCTCTTAGCGGGAGAGCCCAATATTAATTCTTTCTGAATAAAGTAGTTCTGCACGTCTGAGGAATGAGCTTTTATCCTGTAATTCCAAAACTCACAGAAAAGAGCACGTTAAAAGTAGTAAAACTGTCAAGTTTGATGGAAGCAAGCTCAAAAATCGCGAAGATATGAAATCAAAATTGTATGAGAAAACCTTTGTTGGAGGCATCTGATGCTCTTCGCGAGGTTTTAAAATTATTATTTTTATTACTTTAACATGCTTTTTCTAACTAGGTTTCACTAATTCAGAAAAACATAGTCTTGCTTAGTATGGCACGTCTAATGAATTGACGGAATTGATTAAGATCCGTTATCATGAAATCGAATCCTTCATGGTTTGAATTGAAAACTTCGATGGAATATTCCGATTCATTTCATACTTTGTTTTATAGCATTTAGGTTCGATATTAGTATAATAAAACCGTGAAAGAAAAAAAAACCCATTTCATTGAAGTGATACGATATCCCTTCACGGTAAACTTTGAGATTTTATCGGTATCGACCTTAAATGTGTAATATTTGATATATTTTTATTCAATTGTTTTCCATACGATATCACTCACTTGCTCTCGGACTTGCATGTTTGCGATATGATATGAAAACTCGAAAGAAAAACGCGATAGCAATGTGATAATCCTATTCATAGTTGCATAGTTGGTATGGGGTTTTCCCGACAAACTAGAAGATAAATCATCTTACTAGTCAGTAACCAATTTGTTCGCATTATAGTGCTAAAGGAGAAATAAGAGTGTAGCGCAGCCCTATCGTATCCCTAAAGATCGAATTGGAATTTACTAGAAGTTGATTTTGAATTTAGAAGTTGACTAAGAGAAGCGACGCATTAGTGACTCACGCCACTAGTCGCCTTCCCTCCCGTATCTTATCTCATGTAATATTAGAATGATTGTTAACAAAATTAATTAATTATTCTTGTCTGGTTTGTGGCGTCATCTCAAAGCGCCGGTTCTTTTCCAGAAAGTCGAGCGTAGTGGCACGATCACATTAAACCTGTATGAAGAACCAGATAAATTTAAGTCCACTTTTAGTCTTCACGATGTAATCGATCGAGTGACTGGAAAACGTAATGTATGAGCAATTGGAACGGCTTCCCGGAATAAGAATGGGTATCATACCAGAGTATGTAGAAGATACCGTACTAGTGACAAACGCATGGTACTGACATGCCATAATATTCAGGGACCGCGGAGCAACCTAAAAAGTGAACGACATTAAGTAACATTAAAATGGCTTTCCATAAGAATTGTTAACGTACGAGTAGGAGATGTACGGTACTGATTTGGCAGCACTTACAGGGTACGACATGCCGTAACATTGAAATGGATTCCCATAAGGATGGTTATCGTATGAGTAGGAAACACACGGTACTGACTTACAGCACGTACAGGGTACGACATGCTGTAACATTAAAATGACTTCCCATAAGGATGGTTATCGTATGAGTGGGGAACGTACGATACTGACTTACAGCACGTGCACGGTACAACATGCCATAACATTGAAATGGATTCCCATAAGAGTGGTTATCGTATGAGTGGGAAACGTACGGTACTGACTTACAGCACGTACACGGTACGAAATGCCGTAGCATTGAATTGACTTCCCATAAGGATGTTTATCGTATAAGTGGGAAACGTACGGTACTGACTTACAGCACGTACAAGGTACGAAATGCCGTAACATTGAAATGGCTTCCCATGGAGATGGTTATCGCATGAGTGGGGAACGTACGGTACTGACTTACAGCACGTACACAGTACGGCTACGGTACTGACCTACAGCACGTACACGGTACAACATGCCGCCGTAACATTGATTTGGATTCCCATAAGGATGGTATCGTATAAGTGGAAAAGGTACGGTACTGACTTCCCGACTAGTACTTTATCTGATTAGGTATGCTTAATTTCCCATACTGACTCCACTTATATACATAACCAATCAGTAAAATTTGATGCTGCAAAAACGAGGAGAAAGTTTCTCTATTTTTCAGCATTTGCCTCGGCTGTCATTATTTTGTTATATAATTTAGATATAAACGTAAATGCAGGAACGTTGTATATATATATACACACTTGATTGCAGAAAGGGTGTAGTAACATGCGAAATATCAAATGAGATGCAAAACTTAAAAAAAACTTATTTGGTCTCATTTATCTTCTATTGTATCAGAGACATAAGTATTGCACAAAGCAATGGTGGATCCAGGATTTTTCAAAGGGGGGTTCCGTTTCTTAAACTGTGTATAATTCTCTTTTGTTTAGTCGATGTTTGACAAAAAATTGGCTCTAATCAACTAATTTACTATCTAGTAACGGAACTTAAAGGTAAATTAAACATTATAACAGCAAATATCTATCATTTCGTGTTCAACATTATCCTTGTGGATACTTTTAAACAAAATTTATATAAGACATACATTTCTATTACCTAAAAGATCAAACCTTCAAGGAGGGTTCCGTGGACCCCTTCGACCCCCCCCCCCCTCCCCCCTGGATCCGCCACTGCAAAGACATGTTCAAAAAGTTTTTTTCCACAAAATTTTGTGGTTAAACAAACATATTCAAGCATGTTTTACCTTCTGCATTTCATTTAATATCTTGTATCTCATTAGGTATCTGTATGTATGGCTTTTGTGAAAAAGTGATGAAACTACATAGAAAAATTAAAAGTGCGTTGAGCTGGCGCCAAATTTGACAATGTCGCGTAGGGCGCGTAGGAAAGGCGTAAAAATATAGGATGCACGTCTGATACTTGATTAATAACGGATCCATGAAACCAAATCCTTAACGTTTATTCTCATCGTTTGAATAGAAAACTTTGATGAAAAACAAGATAGTTTACTTTATTTTACTACACATTTGGTTTCGATAACAGTGTGATAAATCTCGATATTTAACGCCATGAATATCCCTTACTTCAGGGTAAACTTGAGTTTTGTTAATTGTTATCAATAAACCCAACAACGCAAATTAAAACTAGCACAAAACTACCAACACTGAAATAGGAATTAATAACTTTCTTAGCAAAACTGGTACTGAACTTTTTCACTGTCTTAAAGGTATAGGCTGGCATTTTTTATATTACCTTGCAGGGATGCACTAATACAGTTATTAGAATCAAAATGAATTGAAAAATGTAAAAAACATAAGAATATGTTACGTGAACAAAGCGAACATTCTTTAAAATATTTGTAATATATACTTTCCTATAAAAATTTAAGAAGAAGAAAAAGAAAAAAGGAGTATGTGAAGGAGTTCAATAGCGCAGCGCAGCCGTGACGTCATAAAAACGAAGACAAAGGCGAAATTCGGACAAACAAACTTACAAGTTTACTTTCAGCAGATAATTTTCACAGCCGATCGCAGTTGATCTTAGTTTACATGGGTTATTATTGTAACTTTAAGCAAAACTAATAAAATCGGTTCGTATAATCCTCGTAGCGGTTAAACAGAATGCAATGTTTGTCCGAATCTTTAAGCTATTTTTAGAATCAGTGCGCTGCGCTATTGGAATTTAAAGTGATTAACAAACGCCCTTTGGCAATGAATGGTCATAATGTCTCTTATTTTAAAAATTAACAAAATTAATTTTTCAATAAAATTCTGCTTCAATAAAATTTCTATTTCTAGGTTTCCTTCCTTTTTAAAGAATGCAAAGCAAAACTATCTCAAAAACCTCAAAGTGAAAAAAAAAACGAAGCAGATTTTATTATTGTACTTAGTGTTCTGGAGATCTGCTGCTAAGGCGGTAATTGCAGAATAACAAGACGATTGGACTAATTAGTCTGAAAGCCGTTTTTTTTTTCTGTTTTGAAGTCTTTTCACAAGCGCTGTTTTTTTTTGTTTGTTAACAGCTTTTGATTAATTTTAACTTGGATGGCAACTGCCATGTGGTTTTTAAATATTTGGTATAAATAGAAGCAAGAGATGCGGTGTAAATCATTGAGGATCTCCTGAGAAGGAACATTCCCTGAATTCGAAGGTAAGAAAAGAGGGATAAATACGTGAATATATATGCTGGCGTAGGTTATATATTCCAGCAGATTTCTATATGCTTTTTATTAAAAAAAAGATAGGAATATTAAAGGAACCGAAGGAAGAAAAGAAAGAATGAAGGAAAGAAAGAAGCATATCAAGCTTTACTTTATATGTTAGGGTCGAAGTTGGAGTAGAGAAAGCTCACTTAATATATGGTATGATCAATTGCATATTTGGATTGTGGCGGAAAAGCGGAAAACAAAAAAAGGCCGTCGTTTTATAAGGAATTCGACATGAACATTTTTAAAGAAGAAAATGAAATAATAAAAAAAGACAAGTAAAAAAAGAAAAACTTTGGAAAATCGAGGAAGTTTTGGAGGAAAGAGAAGGAGAGGTTTTCGTCAAATGGCTGCTAAGCTCTTCTAGTCCTTTTTCTTAAAGAGCGAAACAGGGAAATACGACACAATGTTTGATACGTGAAAGAAAGAAAGAAAATTCTTCAATTTGTGCTGTATTTCTCTCTACCTGACTCACATGTAAACATGATCCTGATTGTTTCGAACCTGTCGAATAGGATACGCTGAATTCTCGAGACTTGACTTTAAATTTTGTCCTTCTTATAAAGTTAAACTATGAAATTGAAAATACATTAATGATTAGTGAAAGAATTTAATATAGCGCTTATCCATCGCTGTCCTGAGCGCTTTGCACTCAATCCAAATCATATGAGATATACAAGTATAATCATCTACTTAAAGCATAGTTTATGGAGCGGAATGGTTGGGAAACCTATCGTTCTATGTTATTGTTCGACTTTATCCATTTTTATATGACGTTGACCGTGCACAGTGAAGGAAAAGTTGCTCCATTTGTGCACAGTATTAGGAAACATAAAAGTTTTTTGCCTTAACTGTGTCTGAGCGGCAATGTTTATTCGCGTGGTTTTTGGTTATCGAATGAAAGTTTTTACTTTCAAAGTGTTCATACATGAAAATAATAAGGAAATGATCGTTTTAAGCCATACTTGCTTTGGTTCATTGTGCACCGTCAGTAACACGTGATGGTACGATTCAACATCAAGAGGCAAAACAATAGCTTTGTTCACGGTGCTTTGTTCTATGGAGTTTCCAAACCATTCCACTCCATAAACTATGCTTATAGCGAATACGAATAAAGATAGAAGAAAAATGCCTACATGTTACTATTTTGTCCTTATATGAATTAACCGTAGAATTCTGTTTGGACTTTTAGACGTAGGTTTTTGAATTTTGGTTTTTCCAGCGAAATTCATTCCTTTAGTTTGACTGTTCTTAACTGATATGTAAAATAAATTTTGGTGTTACTTTTATTATTAGCTGTACTCACTTCTGTTAGGCCCTGGCTAAGCGAGGAAACATGTTTCCCTAAATGTTTCCTAAGGTTGCAAAACTGTCAGGGAACATCGGGAAACAATGTTTCCATGCGTCTTGGAAACATGAAATGTTTCTGCCGCACAGCAAAAACATTTTTTGCGTCTTGGAAGCAAAATTTGTTGCACACAGCAATGTTTGGCATGTGGCTACACTGGGAAACATCCAGGAAACATGCGCGCGGTAAGCATGTTTCTGGATACATGTTTCCTCGTTTAGCCACGGCCTAAGGACTTAAATCACGACTACTTATTTTATACCAAATATGGATTTATCTCACTTTATTATTTCACACTTATTTTATCTTAACTAAAATGAATGTTCTTCTTATCACTGATTTAGTTAGTATAATCTCGTACATAACACATAAATAACTCGATTTCTACTGTTTTTTCTCCGTGCTCACTTAATGTTCAAAAGTAAGCCATGTGAGGGGGAAAAGCCATATATTTATTAATTATCTTTTGACGCTTAACTAGGTGATTAACGATGGAGACTCACATGCTTATGTTGGTGGCCATCTCTGGGTTGTTTTCTTATTCTCAAGGTAAGTCGTGAGAATGCAAACCAAATATCAACCAAACAATTAGGTTCTTAATCAACCACCTAGCAGCAACCTGTCACTATGGTTGTTTTACCATTAGATTGGAAATTCCACTAGAATTCCCTCTTCATCCAGAATGAGCAAATGGTTTCCCTGTTTCCCTTTTCCCAGTCATTCCTGGGAGGCTTGTGTTCATTTGCAATATCAACTGGAAATTCTACTTTTGGGCTTCCTGTTCTGGGGCCGAGAGATACTTGCATGTGTGGAAAGTGTAAATGGTACGCGATTCTCCGTTTATTCTGGGCTGATCACTAGAACAAATGGGGTACCTATTGAGCATTTCCACTTTTACCAGAAATTTTCCGATGGGAGAAGGTTGTACCATTTACAGAAAAATTGGAATTACCGGAATTTCCAATGTAATGGTAAACAACCTATAACAACTACTCTACGTTCAACCAACCAGCCAATGGCAACTCACTTCAACATCAGTAAGCTAGCGCTCGGCTATCTGTGTCCTTCATTCCTTCTTTCTGTTATACACCTTACTAACCCACGCTTTGTTGTTTTTACATTTACAGCATCCCTGCCTCCTACGAAATGCAGCACATCCTATGATAAAGTAGGTGGCTTTAACGATAAGGCGGACAGAACAATGCCAAAGTTACTTATAAATGATGGCAAATTTCCGGAAGGGAAAACATTTGAGGAATCAGCACACAGGTGAGAACGTCTGGGAGCGTAGTCTCTCGTAGATCTGACACCAAAGAGGGGAGAGTGGGCCTTCGATAATCTTGGAATCCTCATTTAAAGCTTGGCTACACCCGTGGAAGCAAATAGTAAAATTTGTCAGTCACTTCCTCCTCCTCCATGCATGTAATTCATGTTTCCTGCTCTGGGATATTTATTAAAAGGTGTGACTTAATAATTCTTAATTTCCAGCCTAGTCTGTCGATGCGCTGCCAAGGCCAAAGAAAAGGGCTACAAGGTGTTTGGTTTACAGAACATCGTGGAATGCTGGAGCGGTCCTGATGCTGAGAAGAACTACGATAGATATGGCGAGGGTGAGGCATCGAAGTTCTACCAGTTCAATGGGAAACCTCCCTGTGACAAATCTAAGGAACAAGAGTGTGTTGGTGGTCCTTGGGCTAACTATGTCTATCGTCTAAAAGAGGGTGAGCTTGGAGAATATTCTTCGTTTGCACGTGACATCATAAACCAAGAAAATAATAACATCCTCACCCTACGCTCAATACGTTTCTGAAAAGTCAAAGAAATACATATATTTTTGCCAAATCAAAATCTTTTAGTGTTGTACAAGTCTATAAATTAGATTTGTACATGTTGGAAGTGAATTTGATGAATTTTTGTCATTAAATATATTTTTTGAAATTTTGGCCGCCATGTTGGATGATACTAGATATCATCCAGAGAGTTTTCGCCATACATTTACACTAAAATATCGGTAACTTCGTTCGCTCATAGTTCGTTTTACAAATTCTCTAATGCTCCAATTTTTTGCTCAGCGTTGTATTATAAGTAGCTCTACATGGTCATAAGGATTGTTTTTTGATTGGAACCAAAAAGTACTTTAGCACCAGCAAAATACACGTGGTTGCAAACGAAGAATTTATTTCTGGATAGCGATTGATAATAACTATAACATTGGTGTTAAGGAGATCTTACCTATTCACCAGTCACGATTGCTATAAAAAGGTTTAAAATAGTATAGGATGTTTTCTTTAGTTTTAAGCTCATGCATAAGACCAATTTGTGAAGTGGATAGTTTTCTGATATGTGTGATGACGTCATCACCCTTCGTAATCTATGAAATGAAAAATATCGATAAATTAGAAAATTATAAATAATAATTATAATTCTATGAGCAAAGATTAGCCTGTCTTACCGTCTAAAAAAAACATTTCCATTTTGAAGCGAGCTATAAAATTCCCTTGCGATTGTGTTTATCATGACGATAGTACATGAGATTCGAATATGCTACCGGCCAATCAGAGTTCGCGTAAGAATTGAACCGGGCGAGAGCCAATCAGAAATCGCTTCTTATTTCGGGTCACGGTAACAAGGATTCTGGCGCTGTTTCGCAGACGGTTATTTCGAGAGAAATTAAACCCGCGCAACGCAGGCTATCTCTTCACAGCTAGTCTTTTTGCGTAAGTTATAATTATCACAATACACATACAGCACCAATGAGTATAAAATTATTAAAAAAAAAAAATATATATATAATTATATAATTTTCAGAGCTCTTAGGACACCCTATCAAACCAGTGCATCCTTTCTTGCTTCATTTAATCACTCCCCGTATGGATAGTGAAAACTTTCGCGCTGGAGATAAATGTAGAAGCCTTGTGGCAATGGAGCCCACACAAAAATGCATAGTCACTTTGAAGTATTGATTCAATGAAGACGTCGAACAACTGTTTTTAGTTGTCCCTTTTTATTTATAAACTTTTTTTAACTTTAAGGTTATTTCAATTATCTTTTTGTTTGATTCTATTTTGTATTCAAGAGGTTCCAGCTCCTACCAGCCCAGCGTGTCGATATGCTCTTGGCCTTCAATCGCAGGTTGTGAGCGATTCCCAAATGAGTGCCTCTTCTGAATGGAATTCCGCTCATAGGGCGGCCAATGGTAGGCTACATTTCCGTGCCGGCGGAGGAAGAACTGGAGCGTGGTCTGCTAAATACGGTAATGCTGAACAGTGGCTCCAAGTAGACTTCAGAAAAATTGCAAAAATCACCAAAATAGCGACTCAAGGCCGTCAGGATCATGACCAGTGGGTGAAGAGTTACATACTTTCGTACAGCAGAGATGGTGTATTTTGGGCACAGTACCCAGAGGTGAGCAAATTGAAGTATCGCGTCTAGCTAATGTACTTGGAGAGGGTGTCAATTCATTTTTGGTGCATTAGTTTTTAAGGAAGAAACTGCTGTTGGGATTTGACAGCAATTTTTGAAATTATAGGTATTTTCTGGAAATTCTGATCGATCAACTGTCGTCACTCATGAACTGAAACAAGCGATATACGCTCGTTATCTGCGGATTCATCCTCAAAGTTGGCATGGATTCATTTCCCTGAGGGCTGAGGTCTATGGATGCACTTCAGGTAAGAATAAAGATTGGGCTATTTAATTTTTGATATCTGGGGTTCGATGAGTATTGTACTTTTGTCATTCGCTCAGGATTTGATGTTCCAGCTGAAACGTGCCTTTCTGCACTTGGAATGCAAGACAAAACCATTCCCGATTCCAGTATCACAGCCTCTTCCATGTGGAATGCTAACCATTTACCATCCAGGGCAAGACTTGGTACAGTTAAAGAGAGCGGCAAGGCAGGCGCGTGGGCGGCAAGAACGAGTAATGCGAACCAATGGATCCAAGTAGATTTGGGTAAAGTTGTCAAAGTAACTAGGATCGCAACACAAGGTCGTCAAGATTTTAGCCAATGGGTAAAATCCTATTCTTTGCAATACAGTTTGGATGGGGGTCATTTTGAAGACTACCAAGGAGGTCGAGTGTTAACGGGAAACAGTGACCGTAACAGTATAGTTGGCAATATTTTGGCGCCCGCCATTATAGCAAGATACATCAGGATCCGTCCCAAGTCTTGGTATGGACACATTTCTATGAGATTCGAAATCTACGGATGCACAAGTGGTAAGTAATACCAGCACAAGAAGCCCTAACAGGAAGCTGAGGCAAACATTGGCCGCCATTTTTTTGCCTTTACTTAACTCGCGATCGAGTTTTGAAGTATTGATTCAATGAAGATGTCAAATAGCTGCCTTTTTAGTTGTTCCTTTTTATTCATAAACATTCTTTTAACTTTAAGGTTATTTCAATTATCTTTTCTTTTGATTCTATTTTGTGTTCAAGGATTTCCAGCTCCTACCAGCCCAGCGTGTCGATATGCTCTTGGCCTTCAATCGCAGGTTGTGAGCGATTCCCAAATGAGTGCCTCTTCTGAATGGAATTCCGCTCATAGGGCGGCCAATGGTAGGCTACATTTCCGTGCCGGCGGAGGAAGAACTGGAGCGTGGTCTGCTAAATACGGTAATGCTGAACAGTGGCTCCAAGTAGACTTCAGAAAAATTGCAAAAATCACCAAAATAGCGACTCAAGGCCGTCAGGATCATGACCAGTGGGTGAAGAGTTACACACTTTCGTACAGCAGAGATGGTGTACTTTGGGCACAGTACCCAGAGGTGAGCAAATTGAAGTATCGCGTCTAGCTAATGTACTTGGAGAGGGTGTCAATTCATTTTTGGTGCATTAGTTTTTAAGGAAGAAACTTAACTGTTGGGATTTGACAGCAGTCTTTGAAATTATAGGTATTTTCTGGAAATTCTGATCGATCGACTGTCGTCACTCATGAACTGAAACAAGCGATATACGCTCGTTATCTGCGGATTCATTCTCAAAGTTGGCATGGATTCATTTCCCTGAGGGCTGAGGTCTATGGATGCACTTCAGGTAAGAATAAAGATTGGGCTATTTTGGTGGTTGAGTAATTTTTAATATCTGGGGTTCGATGAGTATTGTACTTTTGTCATTCGCTCAGGATTTGATGTTCCAGCTGAAACGTGCCTTTCTGCACTTGGAATGCAAGACAAAACCATTCCCGATTCCAGTATCACAGCCTCTTCCATGTGGAATGCTAACCATTTACCATCCAGGGCAAGACTTGGTACAGTTAAAGAGAGCGGCAAGGCAGGCGCGTGGGCGGCAAGAACGAGTAATGCAAACCAATGGATCCAAGTAGATTTGGGTAAAGTTGTCAAGGTTACTGGTATCGCAACACAAGGTCGTCAAGATTTTAGCCAATGGGTAAAATCCTATTCTTTGCAATACAGCTTGGGTGGAGGTCATTTTGAAGACTACCAAGGAGGTCGAGTGTTGACGGGAAACAGTGACCGTAACAGTATAGTTGGCCATATTTTGGAGCCCGCCATTATTGCAAGATACATCAGGATCCGTCCCAAGTCTTGGTATGGACACATATCTCTGCGATTCGAAGTCTACGGATGCACTTAATTTTGTAAGTTTAGGTATTGTTTGTAATTGCTTTTGTCTGTTGATTACGACATTGACTTGATAGCACTGATCGATCTTCCGCATATCGCATAAAAGGTAATTAGCAATTAAATAATAATTATTGCTCTTTTTATATGTTTTTTTTTTTTTTTTTGAGTCTGATTTGAACGGGGCTTATAAAACCTTGGACTTTTCTATCCATCCAATTCCTTTATTTACTCGATCATCTCCTTGATAGAAATAGTGAGAATTATTTACTGGAGAAAAAAAAAAAAAAAAAAAAAAAAAGATAAAAAAAAAAAAAGAAAGGATTAATAAAGGTTCAAATGCTCTTCTGCTTATACTTTGCAGGATTTGACAAGGAAACATTACCACGAATTCTCTACTTTCACATCCCCATAATACTTTGCGTCTTTGGGGGGGGGGGGGGGGGGGGGGGTAACCAGAGGGTGGCCCACTTATTTTGCTGAAGGCTGATCAGACCATGTTGAAAATACCTTGTTTGGTATCCAAAGATAAAATGAAGAAATAAAAAACAAAAAACTTAGAAGCTTGAAGACGCTTAAGGTAAATTTATTTTTCGTAAGTCAATACATTTTCTATAAGACCAAAACTCTTGATGATGATCTGTACACGCAAAAATAACTTGGAATTATAAACTAATAAAAAGTATTGTACAGATAAAAGCAGGTATAGTATAAATTCAATTAAGAAACCTTTCAATTTGGGACAATTTTTTGATTGGTTACCCCCCAAAGACGCAAGGCATTATGGGGATGTGAAAGTAGAGAATGAAGACGGATTCACTGATGGTTTGAATTAAATTAATATGAAGATAGTTTAAGTGTTGTAATGTAAATTGTCTGATGGTTCTCTTACATTAGTTTGAAAGCAGCAGTAGTTTCAACGATTCTGGGTTCAGCTTATTTACAACTCAAATCCTTTCATTTTTCCATTCACTTCATCTTCCCACCATGGATAGTCATAGCGTTGTAAGATTTGTATGATATTTGATTTTAATGTTAACTGAACATTATGGCCCTTTTTCATATATTTGTTTCATCGTTTTAATCTTAATCTTAATCCCTTTTCGAAGAGTGCTTTTTGAGTTACCGTAACCTAGAGTAATTTGGATAATGAACGTGTATAAACGCATCCACGGAAATTGCCTTCATATTTTTCTGTAAAAGTATGGATCCCATCCCCAGCTATCCCCCCCCCCCCCCCCTCCCTTGTTTTTAAACCCACACCGTAAGTTAACCAATCATCAATAAGAATTATGTAGACATAAATGTAAACACTTGACTAGTAATAAAGCAAGCCAACTAAAAAAAAACAAAACGTTTTTACAACTGGTTTATGTAGCCCGTAATACAAAGGCATTGGTTTGTACACCTATTTCAAAAAAATGCTGTTCGTCGGAGATCTGAAATCTGAGACCGAAAGGAATTGTGTTTATGAATTGTGTAAGCTGTAATGATTGTTTGTGGTTTTAATAAGTAGTTCGCAGAAAGGTCAAATCTTGATATACTGACTTTGAGCGATGACCTGCGCTGGCAAACTAACTGGGTAAGTGTATATTGAATTTTGAACGAGAAAACACTCAGTCCCCCACAATTCCTGATTTCAGATATCCAACCAACAATATTTTCGAGAAAAACTGAATCATAACAACTTTGTTTTCCTTTTCCTAAAAAAGAAATTACTAGAACAATAAATTTGGAACGAATATTTAACCACGGTGTTTCAGTGATTTTTACCCGTATTACCTTTTAGCCCTAGACGCATAGGCTTAAGTTGTTAGACGACAAGTTTTTTGATTGACTATATGCGACTGCGCTCCATCGTTACCTGTGAATATTTGGGTGCTGTAACAGTAGAAAATGAATCATTTCTGACTTTGAGAATTACATCTAAATCATAGAGGACAAATGGTCTGCTTAGATTTTTATTTAATTTTACAAAAAAATTCATTCGCATCTTCTTGGAGAGCAACCACATGACTCAAAATCCTTCGAGATAAATTTATAATATTTGTGAATATACAAATTTAGGTACTGCCTAAGAGCGAAGCACAAACAATCTTGTATTGTCTCGGCGCTTTTTTGCAAAGTTTCAGGGGGGTCCCCTAGGGGGCCAAATTAGTGATTTTGACTACTTTCTCATAAATGAAATTTGGGCGATATGAGGGTCTTACAGAGACAGCCTCTTAAATATTATTGAGGAACACAGCGATAATTTGGAACTCGCGCAAAGGCTCTTGATGTTTATTAGTGTTTGGGCCTCCTGTGGAAGCGACTGGAGTCTCAAGGTTATTCAAGGGCAAGCTAGTCACGCTTTATCGTTCCGCCAATCAAAACAAGTCTTTGGTCTCCCTGTGGGGCAGACTAATCCAAACAAAGGGGCACGTTCGAACCTAAACTAGCTTCAATCGCATATTGCGAGTGGGTCATTTGTGGGAAATTTGTTATTTACTTTCCATCCTATCCAAGATGTCTGTGAAACGATTGAGTTTAAAGGTAGGTAGCAAAATGGGATGGTAAATATTTTGGCTACATTTTGATTTTATTGACCATTTGATTGATGATGCAGTTTGTATACAAAACACGTTCACTGTCAGAAAATATTCAGTCATGTGCGGTTTAAATAGAGAGTAGACTGATAGAAAGAATGGAAATATTTTTTCTTCTTTTATCAATTTGTATAATTTTGATACCTAATATCTCTGAGATTCTTTCCTTTACCCTCAAAAAGGTTTTATTTTAAGGCGATGAATAAATGATCTTTATTCAAATCGCGCTATGTATTAGCCGATCGGATAAAAGATACTTAGGAACATAATAAATACAAGCTTACGAAAAATATTTTTTTCTCTTATCACAACTAATATTAAAATAACTTTTAAACGCAGAACTCTATCGGTAAGAGCTAATAAGAGTCGCTGGTTATTCTTTCTCTTTTTTGAATATATCTTTCTTAAATGGCCTCAGCATTGAAAGCATTAATACCACAGGACGAATGAATGAATAAATAAATGAAATATCAGCATGCATGTAGTGTTTGCACATAATAAGTAGCTTTTTTGTGACAGAATTTATTACGGCTTTCGATATTTAGCTGAAATGTCAATGTAAATTCAAATCAAAATTCAAAATAATTTAAAAATGAGGAAGAGAAAACAAAAAATGCAAAATATTAAAAAGTGTACTCAATATATATAGTGCACCATTTTCTGAATCCTCTAGCTTGAATGACCACAAAACAGTGGTTGGAAAGTTGAGGTTGGACTTAGTCGTTGTACTTGGAGCCTTATTATGACCACCACTATCATCATCATACCAACACCATCATCATCACCCATCATCTTGCCTTCACCCTTAACTAATAATGATTTGCATCAATTGATTTAAAAGATTATCAAGCCAGGCTTTACAGCTGCAGCATCTACCAGAGCATTTCACAGCAGTCCATCCAACAGATCTTCCCTGGGCTTTCACCCTTGTCCAGCAGAACTAACAAAAGATGACAAAGTTAAGCCTATTGTTGTGTTATTTGGATGGCTGCTGGCGAAGAGCCGCCATTTAGAAAAATATGGCAGTATTTATCACAAACATGGAGCTGATGTTATGACTGTCAAACTGGAAGTGGCAGAGGTAAATGCATAAGATCAAGGCTCTAACTTAAATAAGTTCTGCCCCCAGGGAAGTTGTTTTAGGGTATCAATAAAAGAAATGAATTATTTATGTATTATTATTGCTGTTTTATTAAAGGTATTGAGACCAAAGAAGGCTGAACAGACGGCAGTTGACGTTCTTGACCGACTGACCACGTCACACACCCAAAAACGTCCATTACTAGTGCATGGCTTTTCCGTGGGTGGATACTTGTATAGCCAAGTACTAAACCAAATGGTTAACAATAGCAAGTACTCCCCTGTGATAGAGAGGATTCGCAGCCAGGTTTTTGATAGTCCTGTTGATTTCCAAGGGATTCCTCATGGGGTTTCAAATGCTGCACTTAAAAACCCAGTTCTGCGCTCACTTATGAAGAATACCATTAAAGGGTACCTCAAAGCAACAGAAAAATACACATCCAAGGTTTATATGGAGCGATCAGAACTGTTCCACAACAATCCTGTGCAGTCTCCCTCATTGTTTTTGTTCTCAAAGAGTGACGAAGTTAGTGATTCTGTAAGGTGCCAAGCTGTTGCTGACCACTGGAAAAACAGCCTTGGTATAGATGTGCAGTCAAAGTGCTGGGACAAATCTCCCCATGTCTCACATTTCTATGTCCACACAAATGACTACATTGATACAGTGAACAGTTTTGTTGATCAAGTCATGAAACCTCACAATCCACCATCTGTACAAAATCAATCTCAGTAATTAATGAAAAAATGACAATCTTGCGACTGGCCCTACCTTTCCCTCCAGACTCAGTAAAGGTGAGTGTTTTGGGATTCCTTTGGACGTGTGTAGATTGTAGCTGGAACCGAGTATGCAGGAATAAGGGAGAGGAATAGGAATCCCAAATCATTTGCCTTACTGTTGTTCTTTTCTAACAATAAACACTCAAGTTTGTCAACCAATCAGATTACAAATTGAATTCGAAAACAATAAAATTTGAGTTACATGTATTGAAAGTCTGTAAAAGCTATTTGAGGAGATGAAATAATATAAGAGAAAGAAAAAATAAAATTACATTAATTTTACACAAATAAAAAATGAAATAAAATAAACTAGTTGAGTGTTGACGGTTAGTAGAACGACTCACAGTACTTTAGAAATCAAGGGTGATGGTAGAACACTTGCCTCTCGCCTTCGAGTCTTGGATTCTATTCTTGGACTCGGCGTCATTTCAGTAGAGTTTGTTGCGACTCTTTCTTAATTCGAGAGTATTTTGTCTAGGTTCACTGTCGTTCCTACCTCTGCAAATTCCATTTCAATTTGTGAGTAAACTACAGTATGTCCCATCTTAGACCTATATTATCGATATATAATAATAACAATCATAACGAGAGGTTCTCATTTGGTGCATTTATACAACATCTCAATACGCTTTACATTTATGGTCAGTGGAGGACTTAACAGGCTGCATATTTTAATATAATATTGATAAAATAAATTAATTAAAATTTTGATATTTGAAAAGGCGTTATTAGCAGCCGTGCAGCTTATAATCATGAGTGATTTGTTAGTACATTAGTGTTAAGTAGGCCGTGCCCTGACTTTGATCAGCCCAGAGGTTGTTTCAGGCTTTGACAAAGTTGAAAGGTTTTTTTTAAACACTACATTAAGATCAATAAGATAGCGAATGGTAAAGCCATGACATATATAGCACTTAAATTATTTTAAACTGGATGAGTGAAGTGAAACAATTTCAGAAAGGAAAATTCAAACACAGAACTAAAATGTGACATTCAAAGTTGAATGAGAATTCCAGATTGTTATTTATCATGGCATCAAGTCATCATCTTGTAAAATATAAGCAGAACTAAATAAAGGATAAAAATGATATGGGGAAATGTTTGATTTTTTAATATTCATTTAAGTCAAGAGTGCCCATAACTCATGATTTCACAGAGCTCCACTGGAACACCAATATTCTACCCCCCCCCCCCCCCCCCCCCCAAAACAACAAAACAAGGCCTACCCTGAGTAACTGAGAAACCCCTCAATGTTTGCTCAGCTTATGTCACCAGAAAGGATTGCATATAGTGAATCATAGGAATATTTTTAATATAATTTTTTTACATCAAAAACCAAAGGGTATTTTGAACTGGAAGGCAAAATGGAATGCATAAACCATTACTACATCAGCATGATTCATAGTTTTCATTCATGTTTCTGGTCACCAGAAAACTCCAAATGGGGCACATTTTCTCATGTTTTGGCCTCCCTCAATCAAATATACAACAGGTTTTAGTAAATTTTTGATTGGCGCTGACATCTCTAAAGTTGCAATAGCAATCGGAGTAGCAATGGCTTGTTAGCATGATGGCATCATTTGACTCTCACTAACCAAATGTTTTGCAAATTTTCTTTCATATTATTTCTTATATTATTTCTTATTCTTTTATATTATTTCATATTCCTTGTGAGAATAGTAAGAAAACTGGTGGTAATTAACTGAACAAAATAAAGTGTGCGAGGGATTCTGGTAGATGAAGATAGTGCAACCATAATGCAAATGTCCTATTTTTAATGAAATTTGATAAACTCTTCCATCCAACATGGGTATCATCTCGCGTGACCATTCTTAATACAAACAGCTATGTACATATATTTTATATTACATTAACTTTTTTTTGTGTGTAGAAAAACAAAAAAATTAAGGTCAGCTGTTAGCTTTTTGGTTTGAGGTGGCGTTGCCCTTTCATTTTTGCCACATACTTTTTTACTAGTGAGCGAATTCTTTCTGGATCGATGGAATGGTCTGAGTTGGCAACCTGTAGCAACGAAGAAATAATTAATTCAGTTTCAAATAATTATAATTATAAGGGGAGGGGAGGGGAGGGGAGGGAGAGGAGAGGAGAGGAGAGAAAGTAACTAATGTGTAACTAAAGAGAAAACAATGTGAAGAGAAAACAATGTGAAGAGAAAACTGTGAAGAAAAAAGGCAAGAGAAAAAATGGATGGGAAGAGAAATGAAGGGAAATTGAGAGGAAAGGAAGAGAGAAAAGAAAAGAAAAGTAACAAATTTCAAAAAAATCGTGAATAAAAAGGAAATAAACGGTTCTTGACAAAATTTGCCTTGCATGCAGTGGACGATATTTCTTGTTCTTTACGTACCTGGGGTACTGCTTTTCTCAGAATATCTTTGTATTCATTTTTATTGATTTCCCTGTGCTTGTAGTAATCCTTCAGGACTATCTTGACTTCGTCTTCAACACGCGCTTGTCTATGCAGCTTATCGATAAGCGACTGTGTCAATAAAATATACAAACTGATATGTAAACTTCACCTAATGAGAAGCACGCGTGGCGTAGCTGTGAGAGATCTTGCGTCTCATCATGTGACCCGGTTTCGAGTACCGCTGGGCTCGCTGTCGTATGTGAGTAGAGTTCCTATGTGGTTCTCTCCTGTGCTTCAAGGGTTCTCCGGGTTCTCCGGTTTTCTTCCCTCCACAAAAATTAACTCCTAAATACCAATTCGATTATGCAACGTGGGCCACAGGTCTGTTGGGCAATGGATATTAAGTGTTACCCTCGTAAAACAAGGACAGTTGAAGAAGAACAAAGCTAAGTATTTCTCTCAAGTAGGAGTCATAACAAAACGATTTGGCATCTATCTACCCAATGCTCCCTATTCTTCGTTTGGACGTTACATCATCTCGGCCATGTTGGTGGTATCAAAACAGGCTAATGCGAAATTTTTTGTTAAGTACCACCAACATGGCCTTGATGATGTAACGTCCAAGCGAAGAATATGAAACGATCGGTGTGTGCGTCCGTAGCGTTTAATTGACGGCATCTTTTGGACCAATCCGAGCGCGTGACAATACCGTTCATCCAATAAAAAATGCTCGGACACGTTACCGTCATGGTCATGGTGGTAAGGCACAAAAATGAGGACATCATTTGAACCAATCACAGCACCCATGAATACCGTTCATCCAATGAAAATGCTTGGACACGTAACCGTAAAGATCGCGTCACGAACGCTTCAGTCATATGAAGCTTTCTCCATCAAAAACCCTCACCAATAAACCTCCTCGGCTCTTGAGCGCTCGAGCGTAATGTTGATCCCATTTCAGACCACGTGTCATTCCCTTGAGAATAATATTCTTTGTTTGAGTCATATCCATATTCATGTGTCTTCTCATGTGCAACCGAGCGTATACCTTAAACAAAGAAATGATACTCTAGGGAATGACACGTGGTCTGAAATGGGACAATATTACGTCAGAGCCGAGGAGGTCTATAGGTCACACTGCCAACCATACTCACCTGAACTTTAGTTTTGGAATCCGAGTGTTTCTTGGTTTTATCTTTCTTCTTTTTCTGTTTCGGACTGGTGTTGGAGACAAAGTGCTCAGGGTCATACTCCTCTCGTTCATCCTGCACTTGCGTGCAAGTATCATACTGTGATTCAAGACTCTTTTCCTTGCGAACACTGTTGTCATCCTCTTTAGTTCCCTTTCTTTCATTTTCCCAAAACTCCTCATTCATTTTTTCGATAATATCCTCCTCAGGCGACGACATATCCATGTCTACTGGACTAGGCACCAACGCCTGCGCATGGTTGGTGTCAACCGCATCAGTTTTGACCCAAATGTTCGAGGGCTTTTCTTTCTCCTCAGGTAATATTTTTGGTCCTTCATCGTCAAGAAAGGGTATAACACTAGCAGAGGTTGGTAGCCCAAGCAAAGAAGACTGCTGAATATACGGTGAAGGTGCACTAGTGTTATCTTTTAAAGGTTCCTGATTAGGTCCTAAAGCAAACCCCTGTGGTACAACATTTTCAGTAAAAACCGTATGCGACTGATCAAGGGCAATTTGATTAGCAGACTGTGGTTGAGGACCAAACATATTTAGAGGAGCAGGGCATTGTTGGACACTTTGGGGTTGCTGATTAATCGGAGCACTGTTCATGGTCGTTCCTTGATCCGGAAAAGTTCTCACAAAGGGATTAACCACGGGCGGACAAACGAGATTACCCTTATTATGGGGTGGACCCCTTGGGAGATTTGAATTTGCAAGCTCATTCTGAGTTAATAAGTGAGGAGGAGGGGGAGGTATCTGAATGTTCATATTTGCAGCAGAATTTTGATTCGAGCGTTCGTTATTCATGACGCTTGCCACATCTTGATGGGAAATGCTTCCTGAAGTTGTATCCATTGCTTGATCGCTTCCAACAGTTTTATTATATACATCTATCCCTTTTGCATCATGCTGGTCTTCTGGTTCAACATTTGCCTTTTCAATACAGGGCTTGGTGTCTAATGACGCTGAAGATTCAAGGTTTTTTTCCCTTTCTAAATCAAGTGCATCTTCAATAGTTTTAATTCCTTCAGAAGTATCAGCTAATATTTCTTTTTCATCTGGCCTATTACTGTTCTTGGATGTTCGTACATTTTCTGAAGTCTCATTAGCTTCAAATTGTTTTCTATAAAAAAAGAGGAGATCAACAATGTCAATATGAAAAAAATGAATAAATGGAGCTTTGAAGAAATAACAACAAAAAAGAACAATGGCAGGTAGGCAAGCAAGGACTGCGGAAAGCAAGGAAGAAAGGAAAGAAGGAAAGTAGCAAGGGAAGAAGATGCAAGGCAGGCTGGAATACAGGAAGGTATGAAAAAAGGAACGAAAGATAGGAAGAAAATGTGCTAGCATTCATCAGTAATTCTCTCGGCCGTTTCCAGGAGTGTATTTATTCAGAAACTTAAACTAGTGCAGTCCTCCTTACCTTTCATCTTCTGAGTCCTCCTTTGTTACAACTTTTCCACTATTTCCATCTTTTGATATTCTATTCACGTGTTCTTCATCTTTAACTTCTTCTTTTCCTTCCTTTAATGAATCTGTATTATCAATAGTTTTATTAGTTCCCTGGACTAACCTCTCTTTTGAAGACTGTTTCTCAACCATAGAGGTTGCAAACGATCTTACTGTGTTCAAAATACTTGTGGAGTCCTCATTCGAATTGGTGTTGTAATCAGAAAGAACCTCCGTTGACGTTTGAGAACGCTTTTTAGGGGACCTCTCCCTTGAGGTGCTCCTTGACAAGGCACGCTTTTTGGGTGGTGCATTTGACTCTACACGAATCGGGGACCTTTCTTTTGAGGCATGTTTTCTTGAAGGTGACTTTTGGTCTCTTGGGGACCTCTCCCTTGAGATGCTCCTTGACAAGGCACGCTTTTTGGTTGGTGCATTTGACTTCTTTCTAGATCTTTGGGAGTCTCTTTTTCGCCTTTCACCCTTTTCCATTGATCTGCTTCTTGATCTTCCTCGAATTCTTGGCCGCTTCTCCTTTATTTCGTCATTGGACCCATCCGATGATTTGCTCTTAGATCTATACCGATTCTTTGATGTTTTGTCCACCGATCTGCTTCTGCTCAGGTGGTCCTCCTTTGTTTGCACACCCATTGATGTCCTCCCTGATTCACGACGATCCTTTGATGACTTGTCAACTGATCTGCTTCTGCTTCGACGGTGCTTTGATTTGCTTCTGGACCTTTTGCCATGCTTTCTAGACCGCCGGTCCTTTGATTTGCTTCGTGGACGTTGTCGAATCTCAGACGTTTGAAACTCTTCTGATTCTCTTGACCCGCTTCGACTAATCCTTGATTTCTGATGCTCCGAGTGTGAAGATGTTCTTGAACTCTCGTGGGAATGATGCCTGGAGAGTTTCCTTACATCTCTTTCGCTAGATTCACTTTTCTTTTTCTCCTCTTTCTCTTTGTATTCTTCACTTTGAGTACTGCTTTTTGAAAATCTACCAACACTTTGTGGGGACTCTCTACTTTCTTCCTCACGTGACCGATGTCTACGCTTCTTTTTACTTTTCTTGTGTTTTTCACCAAAGGACTTATCACTATGGTAACTTGTATTGTCACGCTTGACTTGGTCTTTGGCCTCAGCTGATGTGCTTGCACTGGACAATTGTCTGTGAAGCTCTCCCTCTTTAACCTCATTCGACTTGGAACTCCTTTCAGAAGACCGTCTTTTTGATTTATCAATTTGGCTGGTCTCCCAGTACCTTTGTGATGTAGAATCGTCTTTGGTACCCTGTTCACCTTTGCTAGACAAGGTGCTTACGTTGGATTTTACCTCATCTTTGATGCTCTCATTCGACTTGGAACTCCTTTCAGAAGACTGTATTGTAGAATGATCAACTTTACTGGTCTCCTTGTGCTTTTGTGATATAGGCTCTTCTTTAAAACCTGGTTCTCCTTTATCAGACAAGGTATTCGCATTGGCTGATGACACACATGTAACTATGGATGCAATTTTTCTCTTTTGGTGTGGCTTTGATTCCAGTGAATCTTTCACAATGGTTAAATATTTACTGCTGCTGGAGGGGACATCAGTGTCCATCTCTAAATTTGTAAAAAAATAAAAAATAAAATAAAAAAATAAATATTTTTCTTAACAGCTTGTTGGAGAAATATTTGCTGGGCTTGAAATATGTAAGCATAACAATTATTCATAATCATGACAGAAATATTTAAAAGCTACTTGACAACCAAAATAGACAAACAAAAACAAAACAAAACAAAAACAAAAATAAAAAACAAAAGACACACACAAAAAAAACATCAAATAGGAAACGACAAAATGCAATCACTGCAAAGCCAAACAGCAGTTATTACTAAAGAGCCAAAGCAAGCAAGGAACCATTCAAACATGGAAAGCCAATAAACAATGATAAGTATAATTTTAGACTTGAATATGGTAGTCCAATCAGAATTTGAGTTTTAATGGGTTATCATTTTGAATCCCAAGTCTGCGTACTCTCAGAAAGAATAATAATTTTTAATTTTCAATGTTTGAATGAAAATACATGTATCATGGAACCATTAGGGGGTAAGCTTGAACCATTCTGACAGTAAAACAAAATATTGTTTTCATTTGACGGCATAAAGAAATAATAATAATAATAATAATAATAATAATAATAATAATAATAATAATAATAATAATAATAATAATAATAATAATAATAATGGGTTCTTGTATAGCATTAAAGACCAGTGGAGGACTTTACAGGCTGCATATTAAGGCGCTAGTAGCAGTCATGCAGCTTACAATCATGAGTGATTTGTTAGTACATTAGTGTTATATGCCTCCAGACAGGGATAGGCTGTTGAACCAGGAGACAATCCCCTGCTCTTATATGAATAATTCAACAGGTTCTTTTATGTCCCCCATTTTACTGCAGGTTAGGAAGGGTTGGGAGACAGGGCCTACGGTTTAAAGTCCTTATCTGAGAAGACTTGAAGGTCTAACCACTTGCAGATATTAGAGAGCTTACGAATCGACGACCGTTTGCACGACGACGACGACGCCGTTTATGAGAACACCGTTACTACGCATGCGCAGCAGGAAGTGACGTCATGTGGACCGTCGTCTTCAGACCGACGACGACCTCTAAAGCAGTAATTTGACGTCGTCCTACACCTCAAGGTATGTGATGTATTTTACTTATATATTTTCGAGTCTTTTTAATCAAAAATCTTTGAAAACCATGTAGCATTTGTAAAATTTCGCTTTTTATTCCTTTTATAGTCTAATGTGAAGGTTTTCATATTTCTTTGCCTAGTTTTACAAGCCAGAAGATTATCCAGTCATCATGGCAGCCAACAACACAAAGTAGGTTTGGTTTTATCGAGATAAATTTGAGATAATTACGATAACAGTCATTGATTAGACTGAAAAGAAGAACTTTTGAATATATAAGAGTGAATATCTCATTCAACTTTTTTAAATTGGCTTATAAATGCCGGGCTAGAATGCAGCAATCAGTTTTTTTAGTTTTCGCCTTTGAATTGAAATACGTTTTATCTTACATTGCATTTACATTGCTTCTTCTTTATATTCCTTAATAAATGTTATTGGTGCTTCAGGTAATGAGATAAGTAACTTCTTTTACTGAAATACAGCTGGCCCTACTTATTAAAAGTTGAACTTTTCAATGAATGTACAGTCAGTTTGAAAAATAATTTGTTATTTATATTTAAGCTTACAAGTTTAAGCTTATGAGCAATACAACCCCGTTCACATCAAAACGGTGTTTAGTTAAACTGTGTTTTATTAAAAGATTGAGAAGCTAGTATAACGGCCTGCAATAAAATCAAACGATCTAAAATATGCTCAGAGCAAGATGTCGGATAGTTTACATGCATTAAGCTTATTTAACCAAAAAGGTTGTTCAGTGTAAAAATATTTTTATCATTGAGATAAATAGAAATAATTAGTCAAAGGGAAAACATAACAACAACATAACACACACAGACACACAAAAAATAACAAACAAACAAATCTTCCTCCAAAAACAAAAAACAAATCAAACAAAGACTAAAGAAAATTGTGCACTGAAACTTTTCTGTTGATTCCATTATAATTTGTAATACTTTTTTTTTTTTTGAATAGGATTTCACAAATGAAATGGTCAAGTGATCACGATGTTTTTCTAGGAAGAGAGATGATGCTTTTTGAGTTGTGGAAGTTCAAAGCAGGGAGCCGGGAACGAGGAAACTGCCTAGACAGAATCGCAGAGAGTCTAAACAGTCGCCAAGAGAAACCTACATTTACTGTTTCTCAGAAGGCCATTCGGGACAGGATGAAAATTATGGAAAGGGAATTTAAGAAGAAAGAAAGGACCGAAAAAAGCGCATCTGGGATTTCTCCAGAAAAAACCGAGCTGGATGAAATTATGGAAAACTACATTCAGTTAAGAGACGAGCAGGAGGAGTTGGCCGAGAAATCATCAGAGGAAGATAAAAAGAAGATGGAGAAAAATAAGGAGTTGGCAGAGGAAATGAGAAACAAGGCAATGGAACGCCTCTCGCAACAAAAGAAAGATGGCAGTGACACACCAAAAAAGAGAAGGAAACAAACTGATGCCATGGAATATCTAAAAGAATCCACTGAGAAAGAATTCGAGTTAAGAAAGGCAGAGTTGGAAATAAAGAAGCAGCAGGAAGAAAGAGCGAAAGTTGAACAACGAAGAATGTTTGAGCAACAGCAGGAAATGGTAAGGCTGGTACAAGATCAAATGAAAACCCAGCAACAACAGTTTCAAATGTTCATGCAAATGTTCATGAATCAGCAAAATACCCAAGCTCAGGTATTTCATGAGCTGTTGAAAAAAGACAAGTAAAGTATACATGCCTTTTCATTGATGATTCAGTTACGATTTGTTCGATTTCGATTTTTTTAATTTACAATCAAGTAATTGAATTGCATTTTTGAATGAAATGGAACATCTTAATTGTCAATTGGTAAAAAATTAATTTTGACAAAATTATTTGCCTTAAATTGATTGACTTAAAATGACATTTGTTTTTATAATAAGTTATTACTGATTATAGCCACATTTTATATTCAGCTGGAAATTTTGTTTGCCAGACATCAATAAAAACCATAGACTACTGGTCTTCACTGTTCTTATTCACTTGGCTATCAAGGGTAAAACATTACTTAATCAATTAGATGAAATAATCATGTAGGGCAGGCGGATCGATACCAAAGTACTGTGAAGTAATAGATCCATACAAAATTGAGCGTGCATTTTGCATTAGGGTACATCCTATGTACATCTTGCCAACTGCGCTTAGACCTATTTTAAGGTTGTTCTTAAAATCCAAAAATTTAAAGTAGTTTATTATGTCCCCAAAAATCCATTCTACTGAGACTCTAGCAGAGCTCATAGATTTGTTATAATCTCGTTGATTTTGTGTAAGTACTGCACCTCTATAAGGAGTTTGTAGCTGTGGTCGTAAAGGATAAGCAAGGTCTCCATATATGCACATCGTTGAGCCAGTAATTGGGTTATAAGAGAATCTTTGGAGATCTTGCAGTAAACCAGAAGAGGCTAGCATACCACTATCGTGACGTTTGCCTTCTACTGGACCAAAAAGGTTGCCGACTAATCCATTCGGTAGAGCAACAGATTGAAATTTGATTGAATGCACACGTTTGTGTCCATTGTATATAATTTGCTGATTCCTACCAGGACGACACACTGGACGAACCGTTCCATCTACAAACCCCCAACAGTTGTCCAAAGCTGCACCTGACTGATGAACTGCATCAGCATACAAAACAATATTTGCCGGGGAGAGAAGAGTATGATTGTACCTTGTAAGTAGATGATGCCAGCGGTTATAGATCCAGTCAATCATGTGATTAGTAATGATACAAAGTTCAGGAACTGGTCTAGCAAAGTGAGGAACCAAATCTCCATATCGGCAAGGGTAAGCAAAACGTTTCAGATAAATACATAGAGCAGGAATTGATCCAACTACCAAGCCATTGTATGTTACAATTTCATCTGGTAATTGGAGCTCCTCAGCAAGTTTATAGATGTCTTGCCTGAAGAATCGAAATTGGGCCTTGCATTCATCATCTGTTAACAAGTCTAGCTCAAAACGGTCATAGTTCCAATAGGGAAAATCTGGGTTTTTTGAAGTATAGGCATCGTAAAGTAAAACAAACTCTCTGTTCTTAATAAATCCTTTTCGGTAAGCATGTAAAATACAAAGTCTCGTCTCTCTGAAGTTCGGCATGTAAACAAGGAAACAAAGGATAGAGTGTTTCAAAAGAAAACTGTTAAATTTTACGAGTCAAACATAAAAACAAAGAAACAACAGTTACAAGTCTCAAAAAAACCGATGAAAATTAAATTGAAACCTTTTGGCGGGAAATTAATGTAGACGCGCACGCGCGTTTTCGGCATGCCGTCGTGCTACCTTCGTAAGCTAAATTCTATTACGACGCCACTTACGACGCCAACCTAGTTGGTGACGTCACTAGAAGTCGTCGTCGATTCGTAAGCTCTCTATTACTACAAAGGCAGCACCTCCTCAGTTATTTTAAGACCCGAGTGTTGTCCAGCCAAGGCTTGAACCACGACCTCCTGCACAACAGACCAACACTCTTACCTACTGGGCTAACCGGGTGGCGATTATACAGTAGCTGTTAGTATCTTTGATGCTTTCACGTTTTGATATGACATTTAATGTACATGTAAGATTACAGATAAAACGCATAGGTTTTTGTTTTTACCAAAATCTACACTTTTTACTCTTAATCTTACTTTCAAGATCATAGCTACATGTATTGTTCAAAATCTTACCAAATACTTGATCTTCCAGACTGTTTTCATCATCACCTTTTGCCCCTTTCTCCTCTGATACCTTGGAATCTTTCCCTTTCTGTTTCTCAGCCTTTTTCTCTTTCTTGTGCTTTTTCTTTTTCTTTTTTGAGTGCTTCTTGTGTTTCTTTTTGTCTTTTTTACCATCTTTAGTAGCGTCTACTTCGTTACGATTTATTCCATCATCATCAGTAGCAACATTGTCGCCTTTCTTTAAAAAACTTTCAGTATCTTCAATATCAGACTTCACCGAATCATTCATTTTTGATTTAGAATAAGTTCTGTCATAATGTTCAGTATTCAATGTAGACGTTTCTCCAAACCTTTCCTTTGAATTTTCTTCAAGATCAATTTCCTTTTTTACTTCATTAAGTTCTTTTTCAGAATTATCAATAGCATCATCATCAGCATTGATACTTAAGCTGTCATCTAAGTTCGCAGCATCTAATAAACAAGTGTTGATGATATTTTTAACTTCCATGATAATATTTGTAGTTTGTTCTTTGAAGTTGTGCCTCTCAGAATCATGAGATGCTTCAGTGTTTAAAATATTTTCTTGTAACTTAGGATTGCGATCAAAACTACCTTCCTTGTAACCGTCAATGGATAATGGTTTGGAAACCTCTAAATGATGTCTATTATATGTATCAGATAAAGTAGAGGCTGGCTCTTCATGTTCATTATCAACATTCTCTAGTCCTTGATGTATAAAGGACTCAATACATTCCTCTGCTATTTCAAGAGATGGTGATGCAGTCTTTTCTCTTTCTATTTCATCACTTTTGGAATCATCGTCATCAACATTTGGAGAATCATGCATAGACCTGAAAAAAAGGAAAGGAAAGATTATGGACATATCATTGTTAGAGCTATTTCATGTTCATGCATTCTATGAGATTCCAGACATCTGTATTTTTGCTTCACATTTCAGGGTCATACAGTACATGTAGCTAGGCAAGCATGAACCCAAGTGATTCCAAAATTTTGTTTGAGGGAGGGGTGCTGCACGTAATGTTAACCCAGGGAGGGGTGCACCCCTTAGAATCAAAGGCAAAAAACAAAATTGGTTATCTTCGAAGTAGGAGGAAAAAGTGTAACCAGGGAGGGGTGAGCACCCCCTGCACCCCTCCCCTTGATCTTCCTCTGCCTCCCCCCTCCACCCATCTTCCACTGTAGAAACATATATATCTAAAGAATGCGGGGCGGGCATTGGTGGTTTGGTGGGGGGGGAATTGGTTGAGGGACGGAAGAAAAAGTTCTATGTTGTTCTTCTGTCCTTTGATCTGTCCCTGTCCAGCTGAATTCCTGATGCTCTGTTTTCGTGTGGCGGTTCTCTTACGAATATACACTCTCATATTTTTGATTTTGTTTTTAGAATTTTCAATTTACATATTTAGGATGATCTATTTTTTGCTTATTATATAATCTCATATACACCTGGTTGCGGGAGGGTCGTCGCGTGGGGGAGGGTAGGGGGTGGATGGGGGGTTGGAGGGGGCATTGATGGTTTGGCGGGGAGGGGAATTGATATGTAATTATTTTTTAACAATTATTTATTATTATTATTCTATTTTGTATATATTTTATCAAGGGCCACCTGAAAATTATCATTTATGGTAACGGTGTTACCCTGTCTAATAAAGTTGTTATTATTTTTATTATTATTATTATTAATGCCTTTAAGATTTGTTTAGCTTTTAAGTATGAAGTAGATTTGTAGATAGTTAACTTGATTTTGAATTTCTAGTAATATTTTAAATTATATATACATATATATATGTAGTTTAGATTTTATTGCAAGTGTAAATATGTTTTTTATTTATGCAATATTATTATTATTATTATTATTATTATTATTATTATTATTATATTATTATTATTATTATTATTATGTAGTCACATGATAGGTTTGACTTACCGATGTCCTGAAAACACGTTTTGGGCCCCTCCCCCCCAGGTTTTTCACTTTTGTACGTCAGTCAAAAATATAAAAGGTGGCAGTTGATTATATTTGATTGACGACAGTGAAAAAAAATAAATTTCAGCGTGCAGCTTACAGCTACTGAGTTAGCATAATAGTGAAATCTGCAGCAACCTTTAAAGTAAGACAGCAAGAATTGGGAACCTAAACTCCTTTAACCAACAAAATTAGAACATTTTGCGGGCAAACCCGAGAATATAAACAATACCACAAAAGAATGGTGAAATTGCTTTACATCATGCAAAATTAAGAGCGACTGTCCAGAAATATCGAGCACGGGGCGGCCACAGTCAAAAAATAAAAGTCCTTCATTTTTGGTCTGTAGACACTATTAGATGAGTTTATGAACGTACTGGGGTCGGTTTTTCGATCTACGTAAAAAATCTGGATTTTTTTGAAAAAAACGATTTCACCCCGTGTCGGTCTAAAAATTGCTCAAGAAACGGCTGCGAATTACGCTTTCAAAAACATTCTCGCTCCAAGTGAAAACCCAAGTTACAATCAAATTTGCAACTTAATTCAAGAAAAGGGGTGTTGAACAATTGTTCCAGGTGATTTTAGACGTTTTAAACTAAACTTTAGATAGAAAAAATTGCATTCTTCCAGCACAGTTATTCACAGTCTCGATTTTACCTCACATTTATAAAAGCGATTTTTCACATGTGGCCATTCTCCAATTTTTACAAAACTCAAGCTGTACAATGTTCAAATGATAGAATAACACGAACTACAAAAATTAGTTTGGGTTTTTCCACAGGCCTTATGAAAACTTTATGCGAAGTTGGAAAAATTTGCCATGTAAATATGCAAATTAGCAGTTTGTTTACATCTCCAAACCACAGATCACGGCCGCGAAAAAAGTCATCTAAAATAGTTTTAACAGCTTATTAATCCACACATTAGCCTATCTAAGGACTATCTAAGTATGATTGGCCTTTGTTATTATTTTAAACGATTATTTGTTGAAGTTAAGCCTACACTTCCGGTGTTGAAGACACTCAGCTTGCTTGCCTCGGTGGCATTCCATCGGTGCGTAGTAAACTTAGTAATCATAAGTGACTGTTATCATGCTCTATAAACGTTACTATTCCTCACTAGTGGTATCCAGCTTATCACATAGTATTTTCACATACTGAGTATGCTTGAAAGTTTGCATTACTTTGTAAATAAGCAGGGATCAAACCTGTAAAAGCGGATAATGTGAGCTGATGGCGTGACAAACAACAGTTTGCGCGGAGCCGGACGTGACGTCGTTTGGTACAGTACGTTTTTTATTGCCTGAACATCTTGTGATTTGGCATAAACTAAAGAGAATCACTCGTTATCAAGACTCTCTATGAGCTTTCAATGATATTGTTCTTTACGACAAAAAGACCCCGATTTGAATAAGGCTGCGTTCATATTGTATGGCAGAAGGGGCGGGGGCAGATGAAATCTTTAAATGACAAAACAATTCTTAAGACCACCCAAAAGTCCCCCAAAAAATAATATACCCCCTCCCCTGGCAAACTCTCGTAGCTTCATCTAAATATTTTGCATCCCCCCCCCCCCCCCCCATTTCTCTGAAAAAAGGTTTTCAACCCACCCACCCCACCCCCTCTTTTTATTGGTAAAACTTTTTCCGATCCCCCCTAAATTTCATCTGCCCCCCCCACCCCCCCCCCCCCCCCTTCCCCCCTCACCACCACTCTCTGCCATACATTATGAACGCATCCTAATGTCTCATGGAATTCAGACATCAAAGAACTAGTTTATATAATAAGTTAACTGGAATCATCGAACCACATCCCACATCGATTTGCAATCAAGTAGCTTGCGTCCCTCGGGGGGGTTGGGGGGGGGCAAAATCAGGGGATGGGTCACATAATTTTGAACTCCTTAAAAGGGGTGGGCTGTTGATAAAATTTGACAACTAAAATGGGTGGGCCTGCAATTTTGCTTCTAAACTGGTTTTGGGTCATCAGGATTTTCAGCATCATTTTATGTGGGCCACGATAAAAAACACTGATTCTATTCTGATTTTGCACACCCCCACCCCCCCTATATTTTATGACCAGTCCCTAGTCAATGATGTAGTAGCGTCAAGCTTGCACAATTTCACGACTGAGCACTGCGCAAGTAGTCATGGCGTCGTATAGACCGTATATATTAGTCAATTTAATGCTAGCAATCCACCAACCTTCCTGAACCAACAGTAAGAAAAACACCAGTCTCTTTTAACACAGTTTTCGATCCACTTTTGCTCAAACCCCACTCTGCTTTTGGATTCCTTTTGACATCGGCTTTGTGCAAAGAAAGAGTTACGGGTACAGAACATTTCGCTGATGTCCGTTTCCAGCTGACGCCCAAACGCACGGTGATTCCGACAGATTGTAGGGCTGTCTATGTTTCTAGAGGGCTCAAAAATACATACTCTTGCGAGAATTAATTCGACCTCGGTTTCAACTTCAACTATACTAAAACATCGTTTGTCCTCGGCGATATCCCGTTTACATCTTGTCAAAGGAACGTTAGTGACAGATCTACTTCTTTCTTTTGGGTCAAACCCACAATGACCACCAATGATAGCTTGAAAGGAACATGATTCACGAGCCTCCATAACTGATGCTCACCATAATTAACAAATTTCTATACTGACTATAAACACTTTGTTAAATGCTGCTTTTATTTTTGTCTACCTGGTAAGGTACAACAAATTTTTGGAATTTGATTGAAACTATCAAATTCCTGGACATTTCGGCCACACACTCGTCATGTTCAGATCACAGTTCTATCAAATCGCACTATCGACATAAAATGTTATATATATATATATACATACATATATATATATATATATATACTTTAAAATGTATTTTCCTTTTTCTCATAGTCTTATATCAGATTTACGCTTCCACGAAACCAGGCGAGTCTATCATACATTCGATCTATTGTACAGCCATGAAGCTAGTGGGGTAGGGGAGGGGGAATTGTATACCCGTCTACAACTGCACTCATACATGTAACCAATTTTAAACATGACTTCGATCAAGCAAGAAAACATATGACAGCTAAAAAAAAACAAATCTTGATAATGAGTGATTCTCTTTAGTTTATGCCAAATCACAAGATGTTCAGGCAATAAAAAACGTACTGTACCAAACGACGTCACGTCCGGCTCCGCGCAAACTGTTGTTTGTCACGCCATCAGCTCACATTATCCGCTTTTACAGGTTTGATCCCTGCTTATTTACAAAGTAATGCAAACTTTCAAGCATACTCAGTATGTGAAAATACTATGTGATAAGCTGGATACCACTAGTGAGGAATAGTAACGTTTATAGAGCATGATAACAGTCACTTATGATTACTAAGTTTACTACGCACCGATGGAATGCCACCGAGGCAAGCAAGCTGAGTGTCTTCAACACCGGAAGTGTAGGCTTAACTTCAACAAATAATCGTTTAAAATAATAACAAAGGCCAATCATACTTAGATAGTCCTTAGATAGGCTAATGTGTGGATTAATAAGCTGTTAAAACTATTTTAGATGACTTTTTTCGCGGCCGTGATCTGTGGTTTGGAGATGTAAACAAACTGCTAATTTGCATATTTACATGGCAAATTTTTCCAACTTCGCATAAAGTTTTCATAAGGCCTGTGGAAAAACCCAAACTAATTTTTGTAGTTCGTGTTATTCTATCATTTGAACATTGTACAGCTTGAGTTTTGTAAAAATTGGAGAATGGCCACATGTGAAAAATCGCTTTTATAAATGTGAGGTAAAATCGAGACTGTGAATAACTGTGCTGGAAGAATGCAATTTTTTCTATCTAAAGTTTAGTTTAAAACGTCTAAAATCACCTGGAACAATTGTTCAACACCCCTTTTCTTGAATTAAGTTGCAAATTTGATTGTAACTTGGGTTTTCACTTGGAGCGAGAATGTTTTTGAAAGCGTAATTCGCAGCCGTTTCTTGAGCAATTTTTAGACCGACACGGGGTGAAATCGTTTTTTTCAAAAAAATCCAGATTTTTTACGTAGATCGAAAAACCGACCCCAGTACGTTCATAAACTCATCTAATAGTGTCTACAGACCAAAAATGAAGGACTTTTATTTTTTGACTGTGGCCGCCCCGTGCTCGATATTTCTGGACAGTCGCTCTTAAGCATTTAAAATTACATATGAGCTCTTAAGCATTTAAAATTACATATGAAGGTGTACGGTGATTTAGGTGTCTCGCTGGACGTTTGTTTGGATCATAATAAATGGAAAAACAAAATCGTAGAATTTTTCATAGCTAGCTCCAAAGATTTCCTTGTTGATAGCATTACGAAATAATAGCATCCTTTCAAGTGAAATATTCCTTGATCTTTGATTTAACACCTTTTGAAATAAAGCTTACTTGTACTTGACACTGAACCAACAAGAAGGGGAATCAAAAACGCAGATTTATACTCCAGAACTGTTCTATTTATCGTATTTTTTGAATAAAACGATAGATACTCAGCAGCAAGAGAAAATTTACGGTGTTTTTTCCTTACCTTTCATTGAATAGACGCAACGCTTCAATAGTTTTTGTGGCAGTTTCGCATGTCTTGTTTGAAGTTACTCTCACAGCTTCATCCGCCATGTTGTTTTATAATGTTTGCAAAGGTCTCTGGGGGGCATTCCGAACTCTCGCCGACCTTTAACCGAAATTTGTCCGAACAATAATTTACCTTTTCAAAATCATTTTTTTCTTTAACTTTATCAAGTTTTTTTTATTAAAAAACATATAGTGAAAGAAAGCTAATTTACACCCCATTCAGTGTACATTTTTCCCCCATCACCTAATTCCACAGGTATCCCTATCAGTATAAAATAATAGTTTCCATAGTTCTAAGCTGTTATGCTGCTAGCGATCTTATGTCATTATATATATTCAATATCGACTATATATATCCCTCATATGATATTTTAATTTTTATGTGTATAATTGTTTTAGAAACAAGGTTTGGGATTTTTTATCAGTCGTTGGGTTTCCTGTGTACCGATAGTGATACCGCTGTCCAAAGCCATTGAAGATTCAAAATAAAGATTTCAATGAAAGATGAAAGGCGTTTGTTGAAAATACAAACGGGAAAAATAAGTTTATCTCCAAATTTTACAGCCACTTTCTTGATTTTTTGCGATCATTATGAATGGTCTGAAATCCTTTTTCGGATCTGAGGTAGAAAAGCTCCCTCGAGCGATGAAAGACGACGGTGCAAAAAGAGGCTTATTGTCCAAGTCAAGTCAGAACGGGCAAAATGACAAGCCAAGCTTACGACATACTCTTTCTCTTACTTTTCTCTTTGTGGTGGTAAATATGATCTTAAGAGTGAAAAATGCTTCGTATTTAAGAAAGAGTCGACTTCATGTTTTCTTCCTCTGGTTACAGTCTTTGATGATTTTAGTATTTCTGTGGATATCGAGGAAGAGAAGACGATGGAGGTATGTTTAAAGTGTATATGACACGAAAAAATTTTAATGTTAAAAATGTGTAGTTTATTGGCATTAATAAGAATATCACGGTTAAATTTGTTCCAAAAACGTATTTCTCTAGAAATTCAAAAATTTTTAGCACGAGTTGTGACGTCATTTTGTTTACAAGTCTCCAGATTTAGTTGCAAATACATGAAATATGTTTGAATATAGAATCTTAATTTCAAGTAGTACACTTTTCAATTTTCCAACATTGGAAGAGTACTACGTAAGCTATCAAATGAAGCTGACTAAAATATGTCTTTTGTTGTTAATTTATATGAATTACAATTTATATTTAGTACATTACTACTGAATCTAGAGTACGTGTCAACAAAATGACGTCACAAATTGGGATTAACTTTCGCAAATATCTCAAGAAATAAGCTTTTGAAACAAATTTTGTTACGATATATTTATTATTACTAACAAACTATACATTTTAAATGATGGAATGTTTTCGTGTCATATACACTTTAATATAAAACTGAGATGTCATTCTTTTCCCATTCCCCCCCCCCCCCCCCCCCCCCCCCAAATTGATAAGGACCTTTAATTCGTAAGCTTCAAGATCAAACAGCCATCCTGGTGTCACTAACATTGAAAGGAAATTTTGGTCCAATCATGTGACTCAAAATCGCTTATAAAGATAAAAATAACAATGAAACAGCCCCAACGTTGGTTGATCTAATGCACATATCATTGTTAAGCCCCTGGCTGAAGGGGCAGGTAGTTACCGTCCATCCCTCCATCCATCCATCCATCCATCCATCCATCCATCCATCCATCCATACATCCCTTCACCCCTCCATCCATCCTTCCATCCATCCCACAACCCTCCCTCCCTCCCTCCCTCCCTCCCTGCATCCATGCATCCATCCATCCATCCATCCATCCCTCCCTCCATCCATCCTTCCATCCATCCAATTCCTTTGTTCAGGTTAAAAATAATCTTGTTGCTTTTTTTCCCAGTTTTATTTATCAGACGAGACATCTTAAAGCTCTTCCAGTCCTTTGTTGCTATGTTATCCACATATCAATAAATGAATATTATTCTAATGGCTACAAAAACACATCAGGTGGACCAGAAGTGCTACAGGTTGGCATATATTGTATTCATGCAATTAAGGAATATACACTTTACATAATTAAAAAATATAAGGCCAAACAAAAACAAAAAGTGTGTTTCCTGTTGCATAAGAAAAATAATTGGAGTTGGTAGGTCAGATTTTACTGATATAAAAGTGGAAATGAGTTTACTGGGAACCCTGTGGTGAATTTAGGAATGTAAAAATATTAGGGTCGGCAAAAATCCGCAAGAAAATTAGGATCGGTCGTGCAACAGGAAACACACTTATTTTTTTTGTTTGGCCTAAAATATGAGCACATGTTGCTGTGCTGTACCATGATAACACACTTGAAGCTGTAGAGCACATGAAAAGCAAGCTTAGGAACATGAGGCATGACGTAATGTGTCTCTTGCTTTTTAAGTGCTTTACAGCTCCTAAAGTGTTTTCCAAAGCAAAAATTTTTTTTTACATTTGTGGTAAAATTATCTTTTTTTTCTAGCTTGGCCTGGCTTCTAGTCCACTGATGATGATCCTTTCCTATATCTGGTTCCATGAAAAAGCACATGCAAGCTTGGTTACTGTATTTGTCACACTTGTTTCACTTATACTAGTTGTCCTATACTGTTCAGAAAATGATCCATATATACCTTTTCAATTTACTTTTTCGCATGGAATATTTGGTTTGATTCATGGCTTATCGCTCGCTATATTTGTGCTGACCTCCAAGAACTACTTAACTGTCCAAGAGGTAAAGAATAATTCTTTTGCTATTTCATCTAATATTAGACCTTTTTTTTGGATTCCTGAAATACCATGCACTAGGCATCATATTTTGTATTAGCAAAATATATTGACCTTTCTCACACCACAGCCATGTTTTCCATAACAATAAATTTTCTTCTGTGTAGCCTCACATTCAAGCATTTCAGAATCAGGTTACACAGGCTTAAAAAAGGTTTTTTGAGCTGGCAGGACTTGACCTCTGGTCACCTTGGTGAGAGGCGAGCGCTCTCACTGCTACACCTCCTGTGCTTCCCCAAGGTTGTTTTAGTTACTGTAAACAAGGTTTGAAAATTGTTTACTTAGTCATGCGCATTGTGTTAACGGCCACTAGTTAAAGTAAACAACTTTTAAACATGTTTAAAAAGGTCTGTCGTTTCCCTGCTAGCAGAGCCTATTTTTCTTTTGTTTTGGTGGAGTGAGAAAAATAAACTCTGCCAATGTAGGACGTTATGCTTGTCACGCCTGCGTGGTGTAACTTAGCAAAGCTGTCATGATTTTAACAGCCGCTCTCGTCAAACAACATTTGGCGCCACGGTGTGTTACATTTGCTCTTGTGCACTACGTGTGCCCAGTAAAAACCACTTTTAAAACTGGTTTTGTTCATCCATGATCATGGACATCAGTGTATCAAAGGAAACGCTCTAAGTCAGCAAGGTCTACCTCCTCCCCGCCTGAAAGAAGGGAGAGAAAGAGGAGAGACTCTGCTAGCAGGGAAGTCTGGTGTGAACAGACGTTTGGGAAGCATGGGTGGCGTAGCGGTGTGAGAGCTCGCCTCTCATCAATGCGACCCGAGTTCGAGTCCCGCCAGGTATGGTGTCGTATATGAGTAGAGTTGTTTGTTGGTTCTCTCCTATGCTTCAAGGGTTTTTCCCCAGATTCTCCGGTTTTCCTCCCTCCTCAAAAATCAACTCCTAAATTCCAATTCGATCACAGAATGAGGGTCACAGGTTTGTTAGCCACTGGCTATTAAGTGCTCCCCTCCTGAAAAAAGGACTGGCTATTAGATCATTTCAGCAATGGCTTCAGTGTATTCATAAAACTGACTCAATAGTTGTCATACATTTTTTCCTAGATGTCGGTTTCTCAGCTTATCCATTCCATTAACATCGGCTGTGTCCTGTTCTTACCGTTTGTGATCTTGTTCAATGGAGAGATTGACCTCCTTATTGCTAATGGCCTCTCCTCTCATGGTGGCTTCTATAATGTTTTCCTCACAGCTTTAATTTTGGTAAGAAATAAATTGTTAATTTTCTAAATAATATTAATATTGAGGCTATTTACTGGCTACATAGGAGATCTGCATAGCAGGACTTAAAATAACGGCCAGTAAGTCACCGGTCATGATAACCAGCCAACAAATTAGTTTTAACTCTGTCATACCTCGTTTCTGGCTTAACATTACTGGTCAAAATGACTGACAAATGCAAAGATTTGACCGGACAAGTTCCAATTCTGGGCAGACATTGTCTGATGCCCAGCCGTTATTTTAAGCCCTTTGATTGGCAATTACTGTGCCCAAAGTCAGGATACTGGACATCCTGCAGGCATAGATGGGATTATAATACTGACCGCTCGCTCGCTCAGCCAATCAAAATTTTAAGATACCGAACTAAAAAAATAAGTTGTACATCATGCTACTTTACTAGCAAGCTTGTTTTAAATAATCTCAAATCTTTTTAGTTTATAAATTAGAATCAAAGTTAACTGTGTTTTGTTTCTTTTTTTATTATTTGCAGGCTTTGCTTAGAATATTTGACCAGATTGCAAGCTTCTACCATATTAAGAATGTTTCCAGCCTTCTTCACATTCCTGCTCGGAACTTTGCTTGGGTACCTGCGACTTTAGCGATTACATTTTCCTTGAAAATGGAGCTACTGGTGTCAACATTCCTTGGATTTTGGATGGTTAGTGTAATATTTATTGCCGTACTCGTTGAGAACATTACAGAAATTAATTCTTGATTATTTAATCGAGTTAGTATGACAGTTAATATATATATTTTAGCTAGCCTAAGGATATTAATTTTGCAAAATTTTTGTCAACTAAGTTACAAATTAATTTGATTCATCAATCAATTAATTAATTAACTTAGTACAAGTCTATTTAAGGGGCAGGGGGTGGGGTACTATGATTTGGGGACATACTGGGGGGGGGGGGGGGGGAGTGCTTAAAAACTTGGTGACGGTCTTGAATGGTTGGTTAACCATGGAGGAGGCGGTAATAATATTTAAGGAAAAAATGCCAAATAATCATTGCTTACCACATCTACCCCCATCTCTTCATGCCACCTCACCCAATTTAAGTCATGGATTTGGTATTACTTAGTTTTGAGAATAACAGTCCTGTACCGTAGTTCATTAGGCCTTTGTCTTGATTTAAATTTGAAATGTTTTTCTCAAGTTTTCCTCAATCTCCCTCCTCAAAACATGTCAATTAATTATTTGAGAAAGTGTAGCATTCAATCTGTGAGTTACCTGTGCCCTGACTTACATCAGTGCATAGGTTGTTTCAGGGTTCGATTTGTGATTTGTGAGTTAGCTGTGCCTCAGCCCAGAGGTTGTTTCAGGGCTTGCGATCTGTGAGTTAGTCATGCCCTGACTTAGATCAGCCCAGAGGTTGTTTCACGGCTCAATCTGTGAGTTAGCCATGCCCTGGCTTAGATCAGCCCAGAGGTTGTTTCAGGGTTCAATCTGTGAGTTAGCCATGCCCTGACTTATTAGATCAGCCCAGAGGTTGTTTCATGGTTCAATCTGTGAGTTAGCCATGCCCTGACTTAGATCAGCCTAGAGGATGTTTCAGGGTTCAATCTGTGAGTTAGCCATGCCCTGACTTAGATTAGCCCAGAGGTTGTTTCAGGGCTCTATCTGTGAGTTAGCCCATGCCCTGACTTAGATCAACCCAGAGGTTATTTCAGGGTTTGATCTGTGAGTTAGCCATGCCCTTAGCTACAGTAGATTAACCCACAGGTTTTTTCAGGGTATTGCTGGACTCTAGTCTCCTTTACAGGCATTGAATACTACAGCTGTAAATCTAACCTATATTTTCCTATTGTGTTGAGCTCCCTTTCTCTATAGTTAATATGGACCAAATCCACTTGGGGATTGACCACATGCCATTCAATCTCAAAGGGTAGCATTTCTTTGTTTAATGGTTGCACATGATGAAACAATCGAATAGACTCACATGAACATGGATACAACTCAAATGAAGAATCTTATTCTAAAGGGAATGGCATGTGGTCTGTAAAATCATGGGAAAACATTACACCGAGACAAATAAGATCTATTGGACTCCCTGTGGCTAGGTGTATATCTGTTTCACATAGTATTACTACATAGTATATACCTGTAGCCACTAGAATCATCAGGGGAGTGGGGAGGGGGATGGAAGGAGGGAATCCGGGATAAAAAGGGGCCCAGGCGACAGGGCAGAAGAATGGTTTTTGGCCTTTCGCCATAAGGACAGCTTTACGTATTCAAGCTCAATGTTTTGTAAAGACGTTCTTTTGGAGCCAAATGGCAAAATATCAAATGCGACCAAAATTTATTGAATGCGTATTTGAGATATAAAGCCGTGTACTTTGAGAGAGGTGATATTTTGATCAGCAGAAAAACTGACATTTTCGTGAATACTAATAAGTAGCCTTTACTCTAATTTGACAAAATTTCGTCACGAGTTTCGAGCAGCAGTGACAAATGAATCGCTTAAAAATTTGGAGTATTAAACTCAGTTAAATAAAAAAATCGTGAAAGTAGCGGGCTTGTCGTTTTTCTGCCCTGTCGGCCCAGGTAATTAATAGATATTGAAGAAATAGAAACAAGTCTGTGAAAGAGCATGATGTGTAGAGTTATAACGCACGAGAAGATTGTCAGAAGAAAAGAGAATTGTGACACCTCTCTTAAAGTGTCAGTCTGCCAATGCCCAAGTGCTTTATAACTTCACAAAGTACAGCAAGCAGGCTTTTTATTTTATTTTTATAAAATAACTGTTGAATCTGGCGTTCTGATTGGTTGGGAGCGTGTGCTTTATGAGAGCACACAGCATGCGCATGCACTTTCAGTTGCGTCATTCTTATCTAAAATAACGGTTATTGTAATTTGCAGAACACTCGAGAAGCACCCCGCCACGTGTCGTTCTTTTCCTAACACTTCTATCTTGTTTCTCTCTCGTTCTGCCAACCCTCGCGTGCTTTATAACTGCACAAAGCACGCGCGCACGCTTTGTATTTCTTCATTATTATGACATACAAGTTAGAGTAGCCATTATTTTGAATACAAATGACCAGGTAGAAAGTGAGCTGGTGTGCTGTGTACTCTCATAATGCACAGTCCTTTTCTGAGTTCGATAAACAGGGTGCATTGTGGTATATAGATAATCAGTACAAAGTATAAGACATGAAGAACAAAATATGTTTGATGACAGTTTTTTTACAAAGCTTGATAGGAACTCTTATATGCTCCAAAAATGGTCCGTATAATATCTGTAGATAGATAAATATATTTATAATAAAACAATTCATTACCAAAAAGGGGCTCTTGACTCTGTCAGATGACAGCCAGAATGACAGCTGTAAATCAGGATTTTTTCTTTTCGGTTCAATATCTGACTTCCAACACTTAGCACTCTGATTATTGACACCTTTTAGGGGTAGAAATCATTAGTTGCCATGGCCACCTGGACAAGCCTCGGGTACCTTTCAAGGATCAGTCATTTTCAAATATTCTGCAGAGCATCCCAGCCCTTCTATATATAGGAGTCCCTCCCCCCCCCCCCCACTCCCCTACCCCCCCCCCCCCCCCCGGGGCTGAGACTTTAACAAAATTTATTGATCTCTTGCTATTTGAGATCCCCAACTCCACTCCCCCCAAAACATACACTATTCTCATTGCATCATCTATCCAGTCTATTATTGACTGATGACTCATCTATAAGCGTTGAATCAGAACACGAGGTCATATACATGTAGGCATGACTAAACTCTTAGACTAATTGTATCATACTTTATGACATGTCGAGTGTACCTATAGTATAACAATAACTATGGTAGCAAATCACAGGAAGTAGATGCCTCGCATACCTTTACATCCGTCCTACAGAATCTAAATCATATCTTTGCTAAAGTTACTTACCTTCCAAGCAACCTGGCCATCAATATCAGAACTCCACAATCAAAATTCTTTGCATGAGTTATCTTGTATTACTTATAAACGAAGCGTTACACAAGTGTTTTTCCGTTACATTATTCAACTCAAAACAGTATTTAAAAAGTTTCTTATAATGTACTATGTTGTTTATTGTGTTCCTTAAAAGTCGGATATTCGTGTCGTAAATTTGAGCTTTGAATTTTAATTTTTTTCCGGTTATACAACCGCCTGCAAGTGTCTAAAAATATTCGGCTTGGGTCAGAGACTTGGGCCTTGCGAGTTGGATTCTGTTCCATTGCGTGAAATTTTTGGGTTATCGATTCGCTTTTTTTTTTCATTTTAGAATGCGGAAAGAATGATTTTGAATCGTACGACTCCGTTTGCTGCTAGTTGGCTCGTATCCCCCTCATCTAAATATCGTAGGTACGGAAAAACCTTGAAATAAGGCTTCCTTCGTACAATTGACAACTATAATAGACACAAGGAGTTCCGTACAAGTCTATTGAACGATTTTATTACAAAAAAATATATATAAATAAACAAATAAAAAAATTAATATAGAATCTTCGCAACATACATTCAGGAAAAAAAAAAAGAGACTGGGCTACCTGTGATTCTTTTAGCTTCCAGACTACCACATACTGGGTAATGTGACAATGACTCCATCACTGACAAATAAACTCATCTAAATCAGTATAAATTATAACCATAGTTTAGCGTGGTTAAATTATGATATATCGACTTGTATCTCTTTCATAGCGTCGCAAAACAAATCTAACGGAACAAAGCAAAATAATTTGTTTTCCATCTCGAATTATGATACTGACAGTGTCTCGATTTTCGCGAAAGAAAAAAGGCACGTCAGTTTTCTTAATGCGTCTTTTGTTATTTTCACTTTCTCACCATTATTGTCATGTTATCTCCATATATAATACTCTGGTTTGAAACAATATCTTTTTAGTTCCAGCTTATGGCGTTCCATCCCCGCCAAAATTGATGGTTTGTATTTGAAGTTCATCACATGAATTTTGCATTCGAGTAAATTTTTTTATGTTATCATCTTGTATTTCATATGCTTCATCAAGGGTTCAACATACGTGTTTTATATTTGTCGTTCATGTTTTATATTCTTGATTGTCGCTGATTCATTCTAAACTCCACGCCACGTATTTGTCCTTTGAGTTTCACATTACAAACTCGACAACTTTTATTTTCAACTCAACTTCACGCTCCGGTGAACTCGGTTGACCTTGGTAGCCGCTGACCTAAAACAACGCAGTCGTAGGTATGAAAAGAAAAGAAAATGGCGGCAGAGTTTGCCCTCTGTTGTTGAAGAGACAATTCGGCAGCTTGATACAAACCGCCAACAGGAGGATGACTGTAGTAGCTTATTGCTTCGTTTAGAGTATCCTAAACCGTACAATTATTAATAAAGGTTAACTACCGGCCTCAATCGTGGCTGGCATTGGATTAGCGATAAAATGCTTAAGGAACGAAAAACAATAGTTTATATCTCATGAATCTAGGGCAGAAAAAGTGTTAACTGGCCACCCAGGTCGCCCTTCTTTCAAGGTTTCTGAAGATCAACGTCTCTCACCTTGTAGAAAGTGGGTTTTCTGTGCCGCAAATAAAGTCTTTTGCTAGGAGTGTCCATAACCATCGAAAGGAGAATGTCTCATTTTGGCATTAGGATATCAGGATAAAAAAAATCTAAGAATTGTATATTCCACGTAGAAAGATTAGTTTTTAAATTTTATTGCGTTTATACACCTATTCCAATAAACGTTGTCTGGGCCTAAAGCAAGAAGCTGACGGCCGCAGTGAATGCTAGATAGTCCCAGTGTAATCATAGTACTTATTTATACGAAACAAATTAAAGACATGAACATTTCCACATGCGGTTTAGATACGGTTTAGGATACTCTAAACGAAGCAATAAGCTACTACAGTCATCCTCCTGTTGGCGGTTTGTATCAAGCTGCCGAATTGTCTCTTCAACAACAGAGGGCAAACTCTGCCGCCATTTTCTTTTCTTTTCATACCTACGACTGCGTTGTTTTAGGTCAGCGGCTACCAAGGTCAACCGAGTTCACCGGAGCGTGAAGTTGAGTTGAAAATAAAAGTTGTCGAGTTTGTAATGTGAAACTCAAAGGACAAATACGTGGCGTGGAGTTTAGAATGAATCAGCGACAATCAAGAATATAAAACATGAACGACAAATATAAAACACGTATGTTGAACCCTTGATGAAGCATATGAAATACAAGATGATAACATAAAAAAATTTACTCGAATGCAAAATTCATGTGATGAACTTCAAATACAAACCATCAATTTTGGCGGGGATGGAACGCCATACCAGCTCGTGTATGAAATACCGGAAGACGAAAGACCTATTTTGCATTGCTGTACCGGAAGCTTATGACTTCCGTTACGTAAGTGCAGGGTTGAACCTCAGTAGCACGACTGAGCGAAGGTTCGGCTACTGAAAAATCAGCCCTTGTTACTAAAATCCCTAGGCTGAAATTTTACCAGCCTTTCAGATTAAAGAAAATGACACAAAGGTTTTCGACACTTGCAACTAATCTTTCGTCGGACCTAAAGTTGAACATCGTCGCTACATTCCTTTTCGTCCATGAACTATATACAACGAAAAAAAAATATTTTATCAACTCGTAATAAATAGGCCAAGCAGAAAATAAAAACATCAAAATATCAGCATGGCTGGGTTTTCTACTTCCTCCAGGAAAAAAAATAACAACATCCTTGTCAACTTTGCTGTCGCGAGTCGATTGTGGCGAAGATACTCGATGAGGATCGTAAAAATTGCCTTTTTTAGTGAAGCTTTGGTTGTAAGTGTAAGTCTTAGTATGTTTTGTACTTAAGCAAATTGACAGGGGAAAAACGCTTGTGGTTTTGTATTTGAGAGTCAGTATTTGAGAGTAACAGGTCAGCGTTCTTTCTTCTGGGGACACTTCTCCAAGTAATGGAACGGCTGAAACAGCTCAATCGATAGTTCATATATGATTCAGTTATGTCCGAATTTTCACAAGAGTCACTCTTCAGTCAAATTCCATTTTGAGGCTTTCGTAATCATATCTAACATAAAGATAGATACAAGGGGGCTAATATATTGGTGGAAAACTGATATCAACAAGTTAAACAAGAAAGTAGCTACGAATTAGAAAAATAAAATAAATTAAAGTCATCATAAACATGGTTTATTCATATATTCAACTATTGTACAAAGATTAGTTTATAATAATATTATCTACAAATACAAACATCTCTACAGTCAGTTCGTCTACAATATATTCTTCATAAAATTACCATCCTGTTCAGATATAGTTATTAACTATGAAAACGATTGATTGAATACACGCAGTAAAGTCGATACTACAATTCTGTCTTGTTAAACTTTTTTTAATTTTCCTTGGAAAAAACGTATGCTAAAAAAGTGTTTATTGAGCTAGATTGTTTTGGATAAGTTTTTTTTACTTACTTGTCGGTATACTATCAGTAAGACAGTATTTTTGTAGGCAATACCAGTTTTACTATAAAAATATAGTCTGGCACAGCCAGAACGTTCAGAATACTTCTGTCTTTACATTGTAAATACTTTAGCTTTGCATTCTTGGCAAAGACTACGTTGTGTTGTTTATGGACTTTGCTTAGTGATTGCTATCGAGTTTTTGTACAATGCACTCGATTCGGCTTGAATAATATGATAAGCTTTATAAACGAACAGTAACGACCTGTTTAGAGTCAACAGTTATTGTGATTTTGCTTAACCCACGAACCAAAACTTAATAAGCAAATACACAAAATAATGAAGAGAAAAAAAGATCTATCCTCTATTAGTCTACTCGAATATTTCAACTTGGGTATATTATTCCCGAGGTACGAAGTAGTCTTTGTTGGTATTGCTACTTAAAAAGCTAAAGAAAGCTAACATGTAGCATCTATGAATAACTTATAATTAGACTATAATTTATGGAAAAAAAAGTTAAAAACTGTAGAATATAGCAGTATAGATATAGCAGTTTTAGCTTCAAAGTTCGATTCTTTATTCTAAACGACTCTTTCTAAATAATAAACAAATTTTTTCGTCAGTTCAATGTGGTCGTTGAGCTTCACTCGATTGCCAGAAACTGTCTGACTGACTTCACAGACCTTCATAAACGCAATTTCTTTTGGATTTCAAAATTTTGATATTAAGGAAAACTTCATTTAAGGTACTTTGCTAAACAAATATGTATTTCACTCGGTCTCTACACAATGTAATTAGCTTGGGTCTCGTGAAATACGGTGCTCTAACTGATCTCATATCTGAGATACCTGTCCACACCTTCTTGTACAAACTGCTAACTTGCAAACTGCATGTCCTAAATTTGACTTGATTTTGCTGCAATATTCTTAGGATTGTTCTTTGCTCCATTAAGTATGGAGTAAGTTCAGGCTTATCTTCAGTATTCTTAGATCAATAACGACCCCATTCACCAGACTAGTGGCTTTGAAACCGTGGATTTCATTGAGTTCCCTCTGCCAAGAGTGAAGATATGGTCAAGCAGTCTTACGCGAATTTGTATACCAGCTTGCTTCGAGGTTTAGTGAGGATTCCTTTGGCGATGTAAGTACGTAGAGACCGGGCAAAGTTCTCGTACTTCATACGAGGTTTATTCCTTCGTTCTCCCCATTCTTGTGCCACGCGTGACGAATTCAGAAACTTAAAAACGCCCCTTTCTTTGTCGATCCATTCGATGAGGTGCGAATACTTCTCAGGGTGGCTTAGAAGCTCGAGAAGAAACTGGCATAGCCTCGGTCTTCCTGATTTAAACGAGCTCTTACATTTTTTTATTTCTTTTTTCACTTCAGTAGGCCTCTTTGTGATCACCAGAGGGCTATGGCTATTCGTAGAGTCAATTTCAAACCAAGGGGAGTGAGCTTCGAGTCTGCTGCTGAAGCTATCCGGTGATTCACTCATTCTTTCGGCTTCATCGACTTTTTTCACCTCGAATGGTGGCTCGCTGTCACTACTGTATTCCGAGAAGTTAGAATCCTCGGGTGTTTTTGGGATAATTTCTTCATTGTCAGCAAAAAGAACCTCTGGTGTGTCGAGCCATTTTTCTCCGAGCTCGGGAACAATATGCATTTCCTGTCCCTCAGGAACAGGAAAATTCCTGTAATTTTCCGACAAGTCTCGCGAGAAAAACGGTGGATACTGGATCAGATTCTTTGTGTCATTTATGAGTTTTTCTCCCCACAGGACATCATCTGGAAAAGCTGTTGGGAAATCTCGTAAAAACGGTTCTGGTTCTGGTTTAGCTCGGGTTCTGTCAAGCTGTAAGCTCAGGCCCACCAATCCTGAGATGTGGTTGAGAGGTTGGTAGTTTGAAGACGCTGTTGCCTCAGGCTTCGTATCGGCTAGGTTTAAGTCACTCCCGTAGATCTTGGCTGAAAAAAATAAGTAATAAAGATCTTGTTAATTAATAGTTGCAAGAGCTTATAACTTGAGATTCATGTAGCTCCTGTATATTTATATATAGTCTTCGTGGAACATCGTGTATGTATCTTCAAGCATCTTCTACTATGGATCTAACCTAGCTTCTTAAAGCCTAGTCTTAACATTTTTTCTAGGCAAGGTCAGCTTAGCTGGCAGTATCTTATCTCCCAGTTTGCAAAAAAAAAAAAAATCACATTAGAATTATAGCTCGCCAGTACCACTATCATAAGATCCACCACCACCATCTCCATTCACTACTGATTACCGACCACCAGCCATGCAGTAATCATCGTCTCCGCCACCACCTCCATGATCATGGACACCACTACCATCATCAGTATACTCCTCAACATCAAGCATTACTAGAGATTCAGAATTTCGTTTTTGTTCTAAGTTTTGGTATCACACCTTTTCATTTTTGTTGTTGTTTTTTTTTGCTATCGCAACTTAAATAATGTCATAAATATGCATGAAGGTTCTTCAAGCGAAAACACTTAGTCTAAGTACGCTATCAATTCTAACTTTTCAACCTAAATAAGGTCTTAGAAACCAGATTGTCAGCAAGTAGCAATATAATTCTGTAATGGTATCTTTTAAATATCTAACAACTTCGAAAATTTCAAACTTTCTCCTAGTCACGAAAGCAATTTAACTTTGTGCCCAGTTTACTGCGCCGTTGCTTGAAAACAAGTGTGCCAAGCAGACACTAAAGCAGACATGTTAAGTGAAAGACATCTACTTTCTCTTGTAAACAATATGAAAAATAGTCCGATTTTGGATAAAAAAACTCGAAGCAATTACTTGTATTTATTGGTCTAGTCTTCTTTTAAACTTTTATTAAATTTAAACGTATTTTCTTACCTTGTCCGCGAAAATTTTCGTTTTGCATCTCAAATAATTCGGTTGAACAATCGTCGCGACCTAAAAAAATGCAAATTTTTTTTTTAAATAACAAAACAATATTATATATTATATATATATATACATACAGCCATTTGCAAAAATTATGGCCGTTTCAAATATACATACAGGTATATCGAAAGTATATCAGACAGGGCGGGATATCTTTCTTGATATTTTTTTCGGAAAGCCCTAGTGATAGACAACTCCAAAAAAATATCAGGGATGATATCTTATAACTTTTGATATGCTTTTGATATACTTGTACATATATATGGAAGCGGCCATAATTTTTGCAAATGGCTGTATATAATATTATATATATTTAATGTCGCAAAGCATTAATTGACTAGAAAGAATGATGTGATTAGACAATTATTTTTCACACACGAAAGTTCAAGTAAGGCGAGTGTTGAAGGCACTTTTGCATGCGGATTTTTATTGATCTAGTTCTTCCCGAAGGTAGCAAGTGGAGGGTGTGTTGGTTTATGAAGGTTAGCGTCTGTAGTGTGACGTGGCTTTAGTTGAGTCGAATTATCACATGAGTGCGTTTATAGTTTAATAAGATTAAGACATGACAAAACGCATGACCAAAGCACGTTCAAAGTTATTTCGATAAACGAACTCATTTCAAAAGAAAGCGTAGAACTTGGAACATTTTCATAGGCTTTCATATCCGCTTCGCCTCTAGACAATAAGCTTCTACTCACCAAGTGACTTTTGTTAATGATTAACTACGGCGATCTGTTTACAATATTGACGCGTTAATAAAAAACTGTATCTAATATTAATATTTTAGTAAAAAATGCTGATTGGTTAATAACATTATTACGGTTATTACTATTTTATTATTGATTTTAAAAAATAGATATTTTATACTCACTAGGAACGATCTGTGCGGTGTTGGGCATTTCTTCTATCGCTTGTATAACTGATGAGAGATATAATACTAACCATAAATTACTGTCGATCGTAATAACACTTGCGTGTTAAACGCCATCGAGTAATCTAGTGGAAAGCTCCAACACTCGACGTTCATTGGCTCATTGGTTCAATTACCCAATGACGTAACTTTCGATTTCTTCTACATCAATAACAGCTATTAATGGCAAGGCTAGACAAGCACTTTGATAGCTTTCTAAAATTACCAATATGATATTGATAACTGAGTTTCGGAGTGCTTTTTTGAGTGCTGATTGTCCTCCCTCTCGCCCTCCCCCACAGTTTCTTTCTTCCCCTCCCTTCCCCTCCCCCCTAAGGCAATTTGTACTCTCTTGCCTCTCCTAGAACTCCATCATGTTCAAAGTGCCATACACCCTCAAATGTAGTAAATAACTTCCATGAACTAAGTGAATGCAGATTTTTAATATTGACTTTATAATCGCAAATAGAAGACTGAATCAACTTATTATGCGTGATAGTGGTGACATTAAGTTCTAGAAATTCTCTCTAATTATATCATGTATATTTTGATGAAATATTACCTTCAAAAATATCATTAAATGCCATGTCAACCGGACTCTGTGAACCAGAAGCTGCCCTAACCATCCCTTTTTATCTGAAATTAAAAAAAGAATTACATTTCAAATACTTTACAGTATAAAACGTTCGAATTAAACACCCCACGCATAGGCAATACCGAAAAAAAATACGCCCACTACTTATTGAGCACTCAGAGAAGAAAGTAGCGTACGAGTGGGTAGATGCGAAACAATTTTCACTCACCTAAAATGCGAAAGCACTGTTAAAACCCCTCGCGAAACGAAACAAAAAAATAATAAAACAAATGTCGGTCGAGTCGAAGAGAACGCGAACGTGAACGACTCTCCTAGTGTACGAACTGTTGAATGACCTCCGTGGTATTAGAACACTTCGTTACAATCTTTGACACACGAGGTTTTCATTGAATTCGGAGAAAATTAAGTAGTATGATCTCATCCTTTGAACAACATCCGCTCCTTCAACGAAATATATACGAAACGTTTGACGTCATATTTGTGTTATCGGATATGCGAGTGATTAGCCAAGCTAAACTGGCGTGACATTACCTCTGTTGCTTCGAAATGTATATATCTATATATGTTATACAGAAACGATATCTATTCTGCTATTTTCCTACGTAATTAGCTGCCATGTTGCTTGGACGTGCGCCAAAATAACCGAAAAGAGATTTATACGTAGATCTTTGACGTAATTTTTACTGTTCGAATGACAAAGATCGCTTAAATAATTTAAGAGTCAATATAAAAAGCAGTTTTCTTTGTTAAGCTGAAGACAAACACACTTCGGCAGCCGTGCGTGATCACATGACAGGAAGCGAATCTCAATATGAAAAAAAGTTGTCTTAGTACGCATCTCTATCGCGCACATCCGGTGTATGTGTAGTCAGTTCGAACCTCGCGGTCAGTGAACACGCTGTAACAAGTTTCGGTTTGGAGAGTGAATGAAAATAAGAATGGGCTTTGTAAAACAACTGCGTGACGCTTGGTGTTTAGCTTGGAATTAAATGATATTTGAAGTCAATTTTTCTTTTGTCTCTGAAAGCCTTTTAAGAGCGGCTTCAAAATTCAATGAAAAAAATTTGACTTTTTCTGACACACCTCCAGTAGTGTGGAAAAAAAAAAAAAAAAAAAAAAAAAAAAACTCAATCAAATGAAGAAAATTATTTGTAGAATATTTGCAGAATTGACGTTGCAAGAAAATTTTTTTAAATCCCAAAAATATGGACACCTAACTAGTAAATCATGCATTTTTGAGAAACATTTTTTAAAAGAAATAACTCACCTTGTAATTCTGCGAATCTTAGAAGAAAAGCCGGGGTATTCTGCCTCTGCACGAGTTTGGTTTTGTATTATTGAGCTGCAGGACTTGAACAACGTGGACTTATTGTGCAATTGCTAACACGCGAGTGCCACACAGGATGGATGATATTTCGGATATACCTTGAACTCCTCAAAGCCTAACTCAAACTGAACTCATCGCATATTTACATAATCCTCTTATGACTCTTAAACTGTCGCGTTTCACGTTGCTAATAACAACCAGACAATAAATACTGTTAGCTGATAGGTCAGAAGTCCAGTTCTGACGTCAATGGATATTTTTTGTTGATCTCTGTAATGCCTTAAAAAATAACATCTGGGACTTTTATCGAATGCATCAGATATTGCTATGAAATGTCGAAACTTTATTTTATTACTGATAAAATTAATTTACTTCTATCATAGAGTCATATTTCCTCGGTAAATCCTTTCGTAGCCAACAGAGTGTGCCTTACGAAGTTTTGTTTCGTCCAGTTTCGACTTTTTTTTTTAATAACTAAGGCTTTTATATACCTTATTGTCAGTTTTTTAAAAGTCGGAATTTCAATTTTAAGGCTTTTAAATTGCTTTTGCGTTTAGTTGCGTTATAGTTGAAGGTTTCTTCAAAAACATGGTATATAAATAAGACTTATATTTGCTCAAAACCAATATACTGGAAGATTCTCTAACCAATATTACACCGATTTAGAGGGGCAGTATGCTTGATCAACAAGTTATTTTGCATCCTAACCTCACGCAACTTGATCGAAACACATATTATTACCCATTTCTGTTGGATATATATATATATATATATATATTAATAAATATTGATCTCTACTCATAGTTTCTACAGTCTACACAGAAGTCATAGAAGAATTCGTATTTTAATCTTGCGCAAAAAAAAAACCCTGAACTTTCTTTGTATAAAAACCAAAGTTCACTTGTTTTTTTCCTCCTCAGATTTTTCAGATGATTGATTTTTCTCGAACAATCTTTGCATGCTTTAACACACGAAAAACTCCATCTTTTGCACTTAGAATCGATTTAAATACGGCACGTAATGAAGAGAATTTTTTTTAGTTCTTCTGGCTGAAGGGCATTTATATTGCCATGGTCTTTCATTCATTTGAAGAATGTGATGATAGTTTACGGGTCACAGACCTTATAAACCTACGTTTAAATTTAGAGGAATACTTCATTTATGACGTCACTAAAGTTCACGTAATCAATATATAGTCTATGTTGGTCGTCTCAGCGTGTTTTATCTGATGTATGAACGACGTTCAGTCACAGTACGATGCATTCGTGTTATGTTATGCACTCTATGTAACACAACTTGCAATTCTATTTTACGAAGGATAGCTTTTTTTGTATCAGTGACGGACAACTTGTCACGCAAGCACAGCACAAATTTTGAATTATAATTCGTGGTTTTTAACTATTAGAATCAATAGAATTAAAGGAGTATTTTTAACAATTACGGTTTTGCAAGTCGACTCACATAGCGAAGAGGTTAGAAAATATAGATATCTGTTTATGAGAGCATAGGAAACCCAATCTCAAAAAGTTTGATTCCCTGATTATTACCTATGTATTAGTATAGGTAATAGGACTACATGCTATCCAATTTGGAAATAATTGGATGAAAAAAATTCCGAGGACTGACAAAATTGGAAGAGGCTGATAGGCCGAGTCCAATTTGGCAGTCAGAGGAATTTTTTGAATTCAATTATCTCCAAATTGGACAGCCATGTAGCTTTGCAGATTGATTATATCATCCCACACTATATTACACAGATTCCATAAGTCATAGTTTTCCCTCGAAGGAATGCGAATCGAACGACCCAAATTAATCTTTAACTTGGACAGGAAAGAGAATTTGACTATAATACAATAGTTGCTTATATGGGATTATAGAGTGATGATGCAATTACGTCACTATAACGACTCAATCGAGCTCTGATATTTCAATGTTTTTCTCTCGAGGAGCGTATTATTTTATTTACTTTTTATATTTTTTCCTTTCGATTTTCAATCTAGTAAAGTTCAAAATTACTATTCAATCCGGCTCAAGCTTCAAGATGTTGAATAGGTGTGTGACGTACTATTGAAAAATCAATTCCTACGAGTACTCATACGAGTTACTTTAGAACTTGCAAATTCATTTTATACGAAAACCGTTTATAAATTTAGATTTCTTAAAGCTTTTTTCTCTTTTCCTTTAAAACTTTCTTCTATTTTCCTTGACCAAAAAAAAAAAAAAAAAAAAAAACAAAACAGAAATCAGTTCCGGTGGTAGCCATATGTGGTCTTATCACTAAGAAAGACGTTAATAGTCTAGTATAAGACCCGGCACAGCGACCTTTAGGCAAGGATGACGTACATAGCCAGCAAGGCTTCTTCGCTGAAGGGATGTTAGAGATCCGTCGCTTTGTTAGTTACTAATTTAAGATCATTACCTCATTATGCCGGATAGCTTGAGACTGGAAGTTGATACTCCGTCTAAATTAGCGTTAACAGTGGAGATTCGATGGTCCGCATTTAAAATGTTTGAATGATGACATCTCCTTATCAGTAATCTAAAGACTAGTTCTCACTAGCTAGCGACCGACCGACGCAAGTCAACGAAATAAAAACAAAATCTTCATTTCATTCAGAGAATTCTGCTAAGAATCGTCAACAAGGGAGCTAGCAGTGAACTTGCGCATGCGTCACTTCTTTCAATATGCGAACGTAAATTAGAGTTGCATCTGCCTACGCAGCTAGTGGGAAGAAGGCTTAACTTCGTAGACCTCATAACCCCTCCTCAATAAATGCTACCAAGTACAGGAGTGTAGAAGAAAATCAGGATCGGAGATTCCGGAACGGAAGTGTAGGAGCATTGAGCGGATTTCCATCACAGATGCACGCTCCTCTTCCGCGGATAGCAAGTTTTTTGTTTTGTTTGGGGGGGGGGGGGGGGGGGGGGAGGTGGTAAAATGTAGAATAATACGGGAAAAAAATGTTAATGACCCGCAAATGAGTGTTAATAATATAAGTATAGATAATCACACGGTTTCGAGTTCAATTTGGGATTAATTTGCACGAGTGTGTTTTTCAAAGAGTTAGAATTCCATGTCATAAGAGTGAAACTTGGAAGTCACGATTTGGGTGGAAATCAGACTTTTTCTTAATATATATATATTTAAAATATGCCTTGTTTTGACTAAAATCCTGAACCAGTCAAACATGAAAATCTCGTGAGACTGTCCAAGCGTACCCAAGACCTCTACCCGATGCCTTCGTTCTATTTTGTCCCCAAGGTGTAACAAGCAAGACGTGCGCATTTCCGTGTGATTGTAATTAAGTTGAGCATGTACGTGCGTGAATGTTGCTAATATGGCCAACTACTCACTCGCGATATATGCTCTTTACCCGTTTTGTTTGGATACAGTTGATTGAACTGGTTATAGACAGTAAAATTCAACGCCTATTTTTTCATCGCCTAGGGGGATCGGATATTTTTGTTGAATTGCATAAAGAGGTTAACTGAAGCCCACACCTCCCCTTAAACCCCAAGAGGCAATATCGACACTAGCGCTATCCGACGGATAAATATAAATAAATAAATAAATATATATATATATATATATATATATATATATATATATACATACTGCGGTTTGCATAAACTTTGACCCTTTTTAAATATATACAATTATATCAAAAGTATATCAAAAATTATGGGATACGATCCCTGATATTTTGTTTTCGAGTTGTCCATCCTTAGAGCTTTTTGAAGAAAAAAAATGTTTTACATTCTGCATCTCATTTGATGTCTTGCATATCATTTGTTTATTTGTATAAATGTATACTACAACCTTTCTGCAATCAAGTGTACATATATATATACGTTAATTATATATGTATAATAAAGCTGATTTATAAAGCTTATAAAAAACAGCATACAGCATATGACCTTCCTATTACTGAAGTCAAGATATTTTTAATATATAATTGATCACTGATATCGGTTACCTAGTTACCATGACAAAAACACGAACGGCTTTGATAGGCTCATAACCTTGATACTACGGAAGTTCAAGATATTTTGGTCGTTTTTTTTTTGTTTTTTTGTTTTTTGTTTTTCTGTTAAGATAGTGACGGTGATTTGATGCCATTTGGCAGCATGTAGTTTGCTTGTTATGCAAATAACCTAATAAAAATTTTATATATTATTATCTTTTTTTCCATCGTGTTTGCGATTGTTTTCATCTAATCTCTTTACTACGCATTCAATGCACTTAGAAATTAAGGATTGCATCTTTTATTATTCATTAGATATTTTATTTGTATCGCACCTGTTATTTTCTAAACGAATCCCACACAGATGGTGGAAGAGTAATAACGAGTGGTGTGCATAATAAATTTGTTTACGATTGTTATCGTGGAGACAAATAACCTCTGTTGTGCGCTTCTTTTTCGGTGCCATCGCAAATAGCAATTTTAAAGATAGAAAATTTAAACCCAACATCAAAATACAAAAAATATATATTTCATCACGCATGACCTGCATTAAAACTTCGTAATTGTTAAGATTTTTAAATCGAATGGCCATAACTAGAAATGCACGTACATAAAGTATATATATAGATCCAAGCACCTGTTGGGCTATTGTGTAAGTGGCTAATGACGTCAACGTGACATCAAAATAGAACGAGTTGACGAAAATAACTTGAGCAAGATACGATTCTATTTACGTACGTGCGTACCCGAGGTAGTTTGTTCGACGATGCATGGATAAATGAAAGACGATCGTGACGCTTGCCAAATCTCAATTGCTTCAATAAGTTCACTAGAGTAAATCTGAAATTAGGTTGAGAACGTGATCAAAAATGATATTGGTACGAAATATTTGCGTAAGGCAAAATCTTGGGATGTTATTAAAAAGTGTGTTATTTATATTTTTCTTTTCTTATTTATGCAAAATAAGAATGACGTTTTCGTAAACCCTTCTTTTCTTGAAGTGCAAATGAACCCTTCGACAATACTTTCAGTACTGATTCTACATGAAACAAATAGTTGAATGGTAAAATATTTCTTGATTTGAGTGATGCGTCTCCAAGTTATGAAGGTTTATGCTTCCAAGGGTTCATGTGCACTTAACCATTCTTAATTATGCGAGGTTTAGCGCTTGACCATTTTGCCCTCCTACCTCCCCTCCCTTCTCTTTTTCTTTTCAACTCCCATCCCCTCCCCCAGCGAATTAATGCCATTACTTTGTCCCTTAATTCTCTCTTTAGGGTTTGCTACGTCCTTGAACTTTGATTTTATGACATTTTTTATGGTTCTGTAATCGCTTTTCATATGGTGGACAAGAGCCCTGATAATGATATTTCGATTATTCGTTGGTCGTTGGAGCGTTGAGAATAAATCAATAATGAACAATCACGCAATGGGCTTTTCTTAAATCAAATTTTTTCAGCATTTGATGTCGTTGCTTTTCATCACTAATTATCAAAAAATAAATACTATTAGTATAACTGAAAAACAGGGTTTAGCAAACGGTGAAATGTGATACGTGATTGTTAAACTGTTAAATTAATGACGTATTTAATTTTTTAAATAATGTCAGATATAATAAATTCTGTCTCGCGAACACTTGATTGCTCTCCTAGACGAACTACATCTGCTGCAACTGAGCGTAACGAGCAGTCGCTAATCTTTCTATTGCGATGATTTTCGTAGCATGCACGTACATATTTTCAGTGGGTTTACTTAACTTACATCCAAAGTACGTTGCTCAGGCTTTTCGAGAAACTGCTAACTTATCTTACTTATCTTACTTATTTTTTCCACAGTCTAATTATGCCAAACTTAAAAAATATATATATTTATAGTTAGAAGCTTTTGGCAAGAGACCAAGATTTATCTATAGCAAAATTCTCGACCGATCGAGCTTCCTTTTATTTTGGTTCGTCAAATGGCACCCGGTGTACGGGGCAATTCCCTCAATCAAATTACCGGGATTTAGTGCTAGGGGTAGGGAGGGGATGGGCATCTTTGGAATTGACTGATACATAAATCGTTCGTGACGGTGGGGTATTTGATTGAGTACTAACTATCCGAGAGCTAAGTCAAACCCCTGTAGCCCTGGAGCTATAGCAGCTGCAGCAAAACCATGAAATAATAACAAAGTTGATACTGCCAAATAGTAGCTATTTAGTGACTAATAGTTGCTATCACTCAACTCTTCTCTGTTTCTGTTTCTGTTGAGGGATAGCGACTATTATAGTCACTAAATAGTACATTATTTTTTGTTGCTGATTTTATTTCATGGTTTCACTATATGTGCTCAGTTTACTTCCGTAACATTTCACGCATTTTATCATCTATATGACAAAAATAGACTACGAGCAATAGTGTAAGCGGTATGTTTTATTCGACCAAAACCGATGTCCTTTCCTTCCGGCTATGCATGTAAACAGGAAGACCTATTCGAGTTAACCTTCAACGAGTTTTCATTTTTACGCAAACGGAATTATATATTACAGGAAACAATTCCAGACAAAGAAACATGCGGAATGTGGGGGAAAGACTTCCCCTTTGGACTAGGGGAATCTACTTCCTAGTTCCTGAACTACCAGAAAGGAAATAATACACAGGTAACCCACGTATGGGACGTGTGTGTGTGTGTGGGGGGGGGGGGGGGGGGGGGGGGGGGGGGTAGGGGGGAGGGGAGGTCATTTTATCCAATTTCTCCGAGTGGTACGTCTAACAAGGGCTCATTCTCAAAACCGACCGCTGATTACCCCTACCACTTGCACAAAATCCCTCCCTCCCTCCCCCACCTACCCGGGCATAGCCCAGTTATGTATTCGTTGCTATACCACTCTGTAATCAAGGAACACATTGGTATTTAAATCAGTTTTGTTAAAGTGCGCGCGCTGACAGTGACGGCTAGCTTTGTAATAATGAAGTTGTACATGTTCAGATTTTACCATTCTTTCGTATCCGGTGAATATTCTAATTAAGCTGAAATGAGGCCAACCCTGAGTAAATGATTCTGTAATTAAGTAACGAAAGGAACGTAATAGTATTTTTGAACTCATGATAAAAAATATCAGTTTATCATATAATTATCCATAAAATACCTATATTTCTCCTTTTCGAAAAACTGACATTTTCACATGTGAAAATATCGTTACCATGCTATTAGTTTATAAATAAAAACTTTTTATAATAATTATAAAAAGCTTATTAAGTTGATTTCATGGATAATTACATAATAAACATAATATTACATGGGCGCTTGGAGATACGAAATTTATCAACACTCGAAGATAAACTTCGTATCTCCGTGCGCTAATGTACTATCCTCTATTTATTTCACAATCTTTTAAAAAATGTAATTAGCCAAACGTTTTCCTTTATCTGTTGTAACGTACCGCTTGGTGTGTTTATTCAGTAACATGGTTACCGTAACTGGATATTTTTAATTTTGGAAGTATTTTTCATTTCAACGTAAACATGGAAAACTGATTCTTCTATGCTTGTGACTATTTGACCAGATGTGATAACAAGTTTGACAGGAAAGTAAAGGTTGCAACTTGATCATCATGCAGCTGATAGAACATAGAAAATCAAAAGTTCATCTTTCAACCAGGAAAAAAGCAATGGTGGCATTGCTCACAAGGGACTACTTGTACTGTTTTGTTTTGTTCTATACCATAGTAATTTGACCATGATTCGAAGCTGATACAATATGGAACATCGAAGAGTGGGATTGTCCATATGCTTTTTTGAATACCAAAGTATGGAAGATTCTTACTGAATTCCATTTTAAAAAAATCAATTTTACCATTACACTGAAATTTGGGGGTTTCATCGGGTCACGTTTGAACGAATGTGTGACTGAATTTGTGTTGCGCTGCTGTGGCTTAAACAGAAAGGGGGTCTTAGTTAGATCCTCGGAAGATCTAATCGACGTCTCTCATTATGATTATGACCCAACACCAACACCAACAACTTCATCATCCTTGTTGTTTTTATCTTCGTTGTCGTCGTCTTGGTCATAATCACCATCATCGTTATTATTATCATCGTGAACATTATATTTATGATTTGTACCACAATCTTCATCACCACCCTGACAATCACCATCACCATCACATTCATCATTACTACAATCATCATACCATCACAATCATCATCATCTTTCCACCTTTACAATCATTATCATCATGCACACCACAATTACCATCACAATCATCATCATCTTTCCACCATTACAATCATTATCATCATATACACACCACAATTACCATCACAATCATCATCATCTTTCTACCATTACAATCATTATCATCATATACACACCACAATTACCATCACAATCTAATCTTTATAATCATTTAATATTATCACCACCATCAAAATCACGATCATCATCGTAATCATCCAATACACACCACCATTACCACCACGATCGTCATCGTCATCGCCATCGTCATCTATCATCACCTTCGCCACCACATTCGGAATATCATCATTATTTCATATAGCCTTGAAATTACTACGACTATTAAGTTAATTTTTGAGAATGTTCCATTACTCAAACATGTGGCAGAACTTTTAATTTCACTCTTCTAGAAAGATACATCCCATTTGATTCTTGCCCCTTTATGTAACTCTATACCCACATATTTCATTCTCTTTGTCCCCCTAAATAAACTCCAAACATTTGAGTCCAAGATTATCTTGCTTAGAGTTTGCACAGAAGATTTACTCTCAAGTAAAAGACGAATAGAATATCAGTGCCTAGACAAACTACGCCCGTATGCTGGTCACTCACAAGTCCTCAGTTAAATCTGTATTTGTTTAGCTATGCTCCTTGATCATGTTACTGCTTTCAGCTTAATGACCAATTACAACGCGTCTTTCATCCAGTTTCATCGTGCTTATGAATACAATATAAAGCTACTTAAAGTTTCGAGTGGCTCAGTACGTGTTGGTGAAGAAGCAAGCTCAGTGCCATCATACTGGTCTGATATATAGGTAAGATGTTTAACGAAGTGATCATAAAATTTGAAAGAGTGCGGACGTGGTCTTTTATTGATTCTTCAATTGAAGTTCGACTACTTGCAAATGAAACTATAAACTATTGTAGCCGATATCCTTCTTGAAAACTAAGCCGTCATATCACGCAAATAAAAGAGAAGAAAAAGTTTTTGCCAATTTTTTATTTCTTTTCTTCTTTTTTGTTTCTCTTTGTCTTATTTTGCACCAAATTGTTTCGTTAAATTACAGTTACTTCTGTTATTAAACTTGACGAAATTAGAGAATTTCGTTATAAAACTTGCTAGGAGCGATAATCGTCATGGCCGTCTTTTATCTGGTGACTGTGTTGCTGTTGGTTGGTCATGCTCTTGGAGAAGGACCTTTTGATGGCAAGAAAGGTTAGTAGTGACTTGATGTGGTTCTGTTTGTTCTGTCTGTTCTCTCTGTCTCTGTGTCTGTATTCCTTGTTATAGCTTCCTGGTTGTCTGTGCTGCGTTTGGCTATAAGTAAGTAAGTGATTTATTTATTCCGGAGACACACAGGAGCTTACAATAAAGTCTCGTTAGAACGTGCACGTGCTAAACTCAAATCTAAATAATACAATACAGATAAAATTCTAGATCTAAAAATATTATGTAAGTGTAGAATTCTACGTAAAAATATACTGAACCACCCCACCCCACCCCACCCAACCCCAACCAAACCAACCCACACCTACTTATAATCTATAATTTAAATTCCCCTAAATATACAAAAAATACATAATAGAAATCCATGTTAAATTAAAACCACCCAAAACCATATAAACCTAAATTAAAGAAAGAAATGTTATGAATTGTAACAACTAATTAAATAATAATGAGAAAAACTTAAGTAGATATTTTACAAATCTATGCCTTATATAACGATTCAAATTTTAATTTTCTTAAAGCCCTCTTGAATTCTTGTAGACTCCCACAATTTCTGACCTTATCTATCTGTCTTTATGTCTTGTCCTGACAAATTGCATACCGAGGTTTATTATACATCTGTAAACTAAGAATAAAGATTTACTCCTGCTTACCTTAACAACTTGTGGTTACCACCTATGTGCTATAATGCTAACGGCCCACTCACACAATAAACTGCTCTAGGTGTAATGGACAGCCATCTCATTGCAACTCCATCTGGATCGGTTGTCTGTAGGGATTCTCCGAGTTGGGATGTTTTGATTCCACGGAACAAAAGCTGAGATTGTACCCTACCATAGCCAGTATTCGGGAATTCACGATGAATCTAACTTATAGCTTCATCCACAATATCTATTTAGTCGACCTTGAACTCTTTATGATAAAGGTAATATCTGCAGGAAAATCTACAGATATTACAATTATCATATCATGCCGGTATTGGCTGTAGGCTCTCTGCCAATGAGAAGCGACATAGTGAATGAAATGTATAATAATTTCACTTATCGATATCTTGTAGACCAACTTCACTACATGACACCTGACCGCAGCATATTTGAAGGCGACATCAAGTTAACACCTGAACAAACTCGTAACCTGGAAGCCTTCGGCGACCCAACATTCCTATCAGGACGAGCCGCCAATAACAATCCAAAGAAGCTGTGGCCCAATGCTGTTATACCTTACGAATTTGACTGCAGTGTTTGTGAGTAAACATTCTATATACAGTCAATTCAAAAAACGTTGTCGTCGACCGGCTCAAGCCTACGCGACTGGACCGAAAGGAATATGGGTAAAAATCACTGGAGCGGTTAAATATTCGTTCTGAATTAATTGTTCCCTCTAGTAATAAGATAATAATGGCGAGAAAGAATCCATCAAATGCATGTCTTCGGGTTTAGGGAAAGAAAAACGAAGTAGTTATGATTTAGTTCACAATTTCGAAAATATGAAGGCATAAAAAAAACTGTAAACCAGGCATAACTAGTCGGATAAAATTATGGAGTCAACTCGGCTTCAATGATTGCTACCCAGAGTTCCTTTCGGTCCAGTCGCGTAGGCTTGAGTTGGTCGACGACAACATTTTTTGAATTGACTGTATTTACAGTGCAACTACGCCAACCAAGGCCACCTACACGAATTGTCATACAAATAAACCAGCCACGATTGAGTATTTGAACAATAACTGACTGATATATCTGCACACTTGTTTATAGCAATCCAGCAATTGTCCTGAGATTATGTCCTACAAACGGCCTATTATTTCTTTCTTCGTTTCTTTCTTGAAGCGAGCCTGGACTGGGGAATCAAAGCCATCAAAGCCGGTATGGCAGAATGGGAGAGCAAGACTTGCATTCGATTCAAGCCAAGAACAAACGAGACCAACTACATTTGGTTTTACAGATCATTAGGGTTAGTCGCAACATTACTTTCTTTAGAGGGGGTGACTATATTGTACGGCAGGATCAATATTCTTCAGCAATGTTCTTCTCTGGGCTCTTGAGTACGGTTTTCCTCCCTCCGCAAAATCAAACAAGCTAATTCGATCTGTGAGTTAGCCGTGCCCTGACTTAGATCAGCCTAGAGATTGTTTCAGGGTTCGATCTGTGAGCTAACCATGCCCTGACTTAGATCAGCCCAGAGGTGGTTTGAGGGTTCGATCTGTGAGTTAGCCATGCCCTGACTTAGATCAGCCTAGAGGTTGTTTAAGGGTTTGATCTGTGAGTTAGCCATGCCCCGACTTAGATCAGCCCAGAGGTTGTTTCAGGGTTCAATCTGTGAGTTAGCCGTGCCTTGAATTAGATAAGCCCAGAGGTTGTTTCAGGGTTCGATCTGTGAGTCAAAGCCATGCCTTGACTTAGATCTGCCCAGAAGTAGTTTCAGTTGGTTCTACACAGCATTTCTTAGCTAGACAACCATTGATTATTTCCAAGATGTTGGAGTGAGGTGGGTATGACGTACGGAAGGAAGAACTACCTGTCCATGGGTAAAGGTTGTGATTATCAACACGTCATGACACATGAGCTTGGGCACGCTATTGGATTCTGGCATGAACAGAGTAGACCCGACAGAGACTCCTACATCAAAATCCTTTTTGAAAACGTCCAAGAGAGTAAGTACACATTCCTCATCGTCTATTATCTCTCTGCTATCACTGAGGATGTTTTAATGTAGCTCAACAATGAGGTTTAGATTTGGTGTGGTCTCTTGTATGGTTTTCCATGAAGCTTCTTTATCAAAAATACGCCAGATATCTGAAATTGTTGATAACAATGTAGTAACAACCAATTACTGAGTTGCCTTAGGCCTCTGTTAATAGTGTCACAAAAGTTTAACTAAGTTTTGGCAGGAAAAAGGACGCGTCCGTGCTTTAGGCCTTGCGCATGCGCATATGTTTGTCAGCAATTTTAGTTTTGAGAAAAAGAAACGAACCTTCATTGCTATTCACTACGCTAATGCATATTATGACTAAGCATCAGAAACATATTCTGGTACGATGTATTTATTTAATTACTTGTGTGAATCAATGTTCTCTAAAGGTATGAAGTACAACTTCGAGAAACGCAAATGGGGTACCGAAGTCATTGATTACAACGTCCCATACGACTACGGCTCAATCATGCACTACCCATGGAACTCCTTCTCTAGTAACGGAAAAGATACGATCAAACCAATCAGGGACCTCAAGGGAAAGACACCGTACGTGGCACTTAGTGATGACGACGCACTTCAAGCAAACAGAATGTACAAGTGCCCAGGTTGGTATATACCTCTTTACCTTTGGCGTACAGTTTTTCCATTTCAGACCACTTGCCACTCTCTTGTGAATTTAATCTAATGCGTTTACCACTCCTGGGTGGACGGCTGATGCCTAACAGGCCTTGCGGCCCAATTGATAAGGCAGCCGATTATAGCACGGGCACTGAAGATGGTCGTCACCAGCGTCTTCAGTGGATCTTTTGCGTCCGCCTTATACAGGGTTATATAGTGAAGACAGACGGGGCCTACGGTTTTAAGTCCTTGTCCGAGAAGGACATACGATAGTTTGTTTCAGTTGTGTCCAAATTCATGTGGTTTCTCATACGCAAATGTTAAACAAAGAAATGATACTCTAGGGATTGAAATGGAAAACATCGACCCTAACCTAACAAAATTGTATTACTGATGCGCCACAGGTTTTCTGAAAAAGGCAAGAAATTTAAAAACTCAAAAACAGAAGCCTATTGCTATGCCAAAGGCTTCGTTGGAGGCGCGATCAGGTAAGTGTGATCGATAGGTATATTCAATAAATCTAGAGTAATTCAGCTCATCTGCTGCAAAGCTAAATACCTCAGACCGGCACCTCTGCATTCTTCTTCGCTGCTCTGCTCTGCTCTACATAATTCTATTTCCTTTTAGAATAAGTATGACCAATTTACCAACAGGCCCCTTAATTCTTAACAGAAAATTTGAAACTCTTAGAAAAATGTATGGTAGTGACTGCACGACTCGAAAAATAATTCTGCAAATTCATTTCACTAGTGTGTGTAATGACCATAACTTGTAATTGAAAGAAACGATGAAAAAAGTTAAAAGAAATGATCGGATTCATACCTTTCCAAAAGGCTCAGTGTTGTTTTTCTTGGTATTACAGCTTCTTGTGAGGATCGTTCTGACAATTGCGCAGACTACAAGCAGACTGGACTGTGCGAAAAGCATGGCGAAAACTTGTTTTACTGGTGTTCCAAAACATGTGGTCACTGCATATCAGGTATGACCGGTTTTGTATAACTGCGATTTAAGTTACACTCATCACTAGTAGATAACATCGCGGTAACCATGGCAACCCTGTCACAACTCACCGTGCAGCTGTCACACTGACGGTCTGGTCAGTGAAATACATACCTATATATACCTTCCATAGGGCGGGAGGGCGACAGATTTTGTATAACTACAATTTAAGTAATACACAAGTATCAGAGGCTAGGAGCTGTAGATAACATTTTTTCTTGGCTCTTCTTCTGTTTTGATTGATTTAATTTAGAGAACGTGTGACATACCCTTAAACTCTTGTAGCGTGCAACGTTTATGAAGAATTAATACACGACGAATAGTTCATGAAATGACAAATGTACTATCAAGACCCTAGTCGAGTTCCTGACTTATAACTCGTACCGCCTGGCAGATTATTATATACCTTGTTTTGTAATTGATGTTGAATGTTTTCAGCTCATTGCAAGAACTATGAGTTTGAGTGCATCCAGTGGGCTAAAGAAGGAAAATGCCAAACAGAAAAGGAAAAAATGAAGCTGTATTGCCCACTTAGTTGTAAATTTTGCAACAAATGCACCAGTAAGTATTCTTCATCATCCTATACCTTATAATTCGACTTGTTTATCTTAGAAGAATAAACTACAATGAAGTTTTTTTTAATTATCCCCCGAGATATTAATTTTGCTGTTTATCTTCCTAGAGCCAAAACCAACCCCTTCTCTGGCACCCAGAACTGGTGTTGGTAAGTACGGTGAATTATTATGCTGTGCAATTTGACACGTCAATCTTCTCGAGGTTGGATGCAACAACTCGAAAGAAATAAGCCAGCCACGACAGATGCAGCATATCATTCATCCGACATCCATCCACTCATCCAAATGCATATGCGTACATTGTTTTCTTTCTCCCTCCCTATTTTCCTTGCTTCGTTCCATCTTTGCTTCCTTCCATCTTTCCTTCCTTCCTTACTTGCCTTCTTTCTTCCTTGCTTGCTTGCTTGCTTGCTTGCTTGCTTGCTTGCTTGCTTGCTTGCTTGCTTGCTTGCTTGCTTGCTTGCTTGCTTGCTTGCATGCTTCTTTCTTTCCTTTGGAAATACTGAAACAAATGCTTCCAAACTTTGAAGATATCTTTTCCTGTTCTTTATCTTGGTCTGTACTAATTTCCACTCCAAATAGGCTGGAAATTCGTACAGAATATACAAAAATATCCCACATTGCAAACTGTTAGTAAAGACCCAACAAGAGCAGAGCTTGGGCTACCTATGATGGAATGAACCACCTATGGATCCATTACTGTTTCAATTTATTGCTTTTTCCTTCGCTGTTTTCATTCTTGATGTCTTCAACCTTAGGTCTTCGCTGTCTGGACAAGTACGATAAATGCTCTGACTATGCACATTTACAGCAGTGTGGAACAACAGCTTGGATTGACTTCAACTGTCGCAAGAGTTGCGGGACAAAGTGTGATACCTATCCTGTAAAACCTGAAGGTATAGTCTGCCTGGATCCGTTTTGCCTTCAGCACAGCCTATGTGTATGTCCTTAAATTATCATGCGATTGATAATTATCAATGATCAATTTTTGATTTGTATCTTCTTTTTTCCAGGATCCTGTTCTAACGCATTAGGTCTTGGTTGGCCGGGAGATTACAAACTGCCTGATGCTAACTTCTTTGCTACTTCCAATTTTAAACCAGGTAACACTGATCAAGTTAAAAGTTTTTTTAAACTAAAAAATGATTGCTTGTTTATACTCTTCCTTTTTCCCTCTCCTTCACTTGTTTTGTTTCGAACCTTCTTTGTCTTTTGTCTCGTTCTATCCCTCTCCTTTTTCCTTTCTCCTTTCTTTCCCTCCCATCATCATTTTCTTCTTCGCTCCCTCCCTCCTTCCCTAACTACCCCCCTACCTCCCATCCTTCTTCCTCCCTACCTCTCCCCCTACCTCCTTCCCTACCTACCTCCCTACCTCCCTACCTCCCTACCTCCCTACCTCCTACCTCCCTACCTCCCTACCTCCCTACCTCCCTACCTCCCTACCTCCCTACCTCCCTACCTCCCTACCTCCCTACCTCCCTACCTCCCTACCTCCCTCCTAATTGTACAAGATTGAATTCGAAGGTAATACACTGTGGTCACTGATATAAAATGGTGGTGTATTGATCACAGGAGATTGGAGCGCAGCTGCTGACAACGCTCGTCTTTACCAAGAAGATGATTCAAGTAGAAAGAGGATTGGTGCTTGGTGTGCTACGGAAAGAGACAACCAGTACGTAGGAGTGGACCTGGGCAAGGACATGAGAGTCAGGGCTATTGCTACCCAGGGTAGGTACACTTTAATTTGCACCGTGTGTCCATAGTTTTAGAGTGTTATGAAATTCTAATATCTAATTTCCATTTTAGGCAGAGACGATTCTCATGAAGTAGTTCAGAAATACAAACTGTCATTTAGCTCGGATGGGACGAACTATAGGTTTTACCAAGAGAATGGTAGCGACAAGGTAAAACGAAAGTGTAACAATTACAATGATTAACAACAGTGTTTGAAATAGCTAGAGAAAGATGAAGGAAGGAAGGACGGACGGAAGGAATTAGAAAAAATGAAGAAAAAAAAAAAAAAAAAAAGAAAAGAAAAAGAAAAGAAAAAATGAAAACAAATGTTAAAAAAAATATTTCAACAAACTGGGATGAGAGTATTTTGCTCCTGTTTCAGGTGTTCGACGGTAACTGTGACTTCTTTACTCCTGTAATCAACACTTTTACGCCTACTCGAGCTCGTTACGTCAGACTTCACGTGGTCAAAGCAAGTTATCCGTGTGTAAGGATGGAGCTGTATGGCTGTGATGTATAACTGCGCATGACAGGTATACTAAAGCATGTTTCTTTGTATCTGGGTTTTATAAATAAATATTACTATGTGCAAAAAGTTCCTTACAGTGTGGTTCCATGTTGCTTTCCTTCATGATGTTGGTGGTACCTACTCATACGGTTGTTTGTTTCTATTGCTCCGTTTCTTTGCTGTTTTGTCGGGCAGTGTTGCAATACACGACTTTGCTAATACTATACTCTGGTCGTGCTGGATGATGGGATGATAAAAATAATCCTTCCATCCAGCACGACCCGAGTATTAGCAAAGTCGTGTTTTGTAGCTCACTGATGTATGTGGTAATGATATTTTTTTTCTTTCTTCCCTTTCCTTAAGCATATCAAACATTGAGTGTGGTATTTCCCTGTGTCTGTTGTCTGCGAGGCAGATCCACGAGTTAGCATCTTCCCTGTATCCTTCCTCAATTTTCTAAAGTTTTTCTTTTTTTTGATTGTCTTTTTTTTCTTTTCTTTTCTTCTTCAAAAATGTTCATGTCGAATTCGTTATAAAACGACGGTCTTTTTGCTTGCCGCTTTTCCTCACAATCCAAATATGGAATTGATCATACCATATATATGGAGTGAGCTTTCTCTGCACCAACTTCGACACTAACATATAGAGTAAGGCTTGATATGTTTGTTAGAGGATTTGCTGTTTGCTGCTGCTGCTGCTATTGTTGTTCTACCACTGTTATTGTTTCCGATGTTACTGTTGTTGCTTTTATAACATTGTTATTGTATAATGGGATTAGCTTCTCACAAGTAACACCAAAAAACTAACATATTTGGTCTTCTATACTATCGAACTACTCTATTATTATGTTATATTTAACTTGTATTCTCGTTTTGCAGGTGCAAGAAATGTTCACAAAGAATCTAAAGAGTATTACTTATACCTTTAATGATTTAATCTTAGCGAAAATAAAGCCAAATTAGCAATAAATTACAGAGTAATGAAATACTCATCTTTGACTTTCTTTTACTTTATCGTAAAGGTCCTTCAAGGAATGTAAGAGTTATGAGTTTTTTTCATGGGGTAATATAGGAAAACATATGAAAGAAGACAAGATTGGAACAACGTAAATTTAGGGCCAATATAAACATGCAATTGACGTGCAAAAGCAAAAAGGTTTCGACGATTGAAAGCTCGACTTTAAAGCAAATTATATAGCTTTCGTTCGTAGCCGAGTTATGGTAAATTTAGCTTATTTGAGGAGTCTACATTTGGCGTGACTCCTATCTTTACAGCGAGTAACAGTGGGTAGAGTGGGTTTAGGCCTGAGAATATAGGTCTATCATAATATGTATGGAAACTAATTTGGTAATCGTAACTTGCTGGTTAATGGACCAAATCCACTTGGGGGTAATATTCAGACCACGTATAATTCCCTAGAGGTAACACATGTAAAACAAGACTAAATTCATTGAATGTTTTAAACAACAAAGCAATAAGACTTATAACATTTTCCCATTACCAATCACATGCACCACCTACATATAAAACTCTAAGGATTCTTCAATTAAAAGATATTGTATTTAGTTAAATCGCCTTATTTATGTATGATTTTGTTAACAATAATCTACCAGTTGCATTTTCCAACTAATTTACTTTCTCATCCGATGCTCACTCACACAACACTCGTTATTCTATGCATAATTTTCAGTTACCATCAATAAAAACTAACTTTGACAAGTTCTCATTTAAATTTTCAGGACCAAAAATTTGGAGTTCAATAAACTATGCGAATACAAAACGGCTCTCACGATCACTGTTTTCTAAAACTTTGAAAAATAACTGTTTGGATTCATATGACTAATTCTGTATATCTCTTTCAATTTACTAAAGCAATTCACGTATCTGTATATCATATTTGATATTGTCATTTATATGTGAATGATGGGGAGCTTCGAAAACTTGTGTTACTTCAGCTCCCCAGCACCTCGGCATAATCATTTTTCTCACTATCTATATTTTACTTTCTTTAATAGTTGAAACTTGTTAATTTATCATCTATTTTGTTATTGTAAAGTATCTCATGAGTGCAAGTAAAGAAAGGAAATAGAGTATCATTTCTTTGTTTACCGTTTGCGCGTAAGACGACACGTGAATATGGATACAGCTTAAACTAAGATTTATATTCTCCAGGGAATCATGACATGTGTGGTCTGAAATGGGAAAATATTACGCCTAATAATAGGAATTGGTCTATAATTAGATCACCGATACATCTCGAATCTCATGGATATATGACTTTGCCAGCAATTTGGAAGGACCCTTATCTAGCTGGCTACGATGGCTGGCTCTACATCCCCCAAAAATCAGTTGTGCTTCTTTCTTGTTTCCTGTGATAGAGTAACTGTACTTGCCACCTTGGTAGTCCTTCAAAGGGCACCCATCTGCAGTAAGATTTTACCAACAGCTTATAACCTTTGCTGCAATACCCGTGTTACCTTGATAACTCTTACATGGTGTACATCCGAAACTTTTCGCGGGCATAGTCTATTTTATGAGTTTTCGTAGACAGATTTTGACAAACTATATCAATCAATTTATATTGATTTGTACTTTAAAGCTACTATGATATACCTAAATAAATTAAAGTACGACAGATTTAAAAGTATATGGAGTCTTAATTATCCATTGAGTTTTTTCAGCTGTTTATTTAATGTGAAAATTAATTCCGTGGGAAAAACACCATTCCTAATTAGATATACAACAGAAAACACATAAATTCAGCAAAATTTTATTGCTGTTTTCTTTCTTACCCACCCCTCCTCCTTTTTATATTTGTTACTGCTTCCTTGCTTCCTTGCTTCCTTGCTTCCTTGCTTCCTTGCTTCCTTGCTTCCTTGCTTCCTTGCTTCCTTGCTTCCTTGCTTCCTTGCTTCCTTGCTTCCTTGCTTCCTTGCTTCCTTGCTTCCTTGCTTCCTTGCTTCCTTGCTTCCTTGCTTCCTTGCTTCCTTGCTTCCTTGCCTATCTCACCGAATATTCTAGGCAAAACAAAATGTAAGATGTAAGCGCATTTCTTCCTTCCTTCCTTCCTTCCTTCCTTCCTTTCTTTCTTTCTCCTTTCTTTGTTTTCTCATTTGCTTGCTTGCTTTCTTGTTTTCTTCCTTCCTTTTCTTCTTTGTAGCTTTCTGTCTTAAATTCCTTTCCCCGGCCTCCTTATTTTTTGTTTGCTTGCTTCTTTCCCTTCGTCCTCCTCCCTCCTCCTCATCGTTAGTTTATTTCATTTCTCTGACAACTTAAACAACGACTAAAATCAAGCCGCGAGGGGAAAAAAAAAAAAAAATATATATATATATAATAATAATAATTAGAATGAAACATATATTTTCGAAAAAATGGCAGGGGGCAAAAAATGAAATGCAATTGCCAATGATTATTATCAAACTGCTGAGTAAACGTCCAAATAAACCAAGGTCAACACCCACTTTTTTCCCATATTTTTGGCACCGTTTTGTAAACTTTGTTTGGAATTAATTAGAGCGAATTTCCAGATTGTTTGCGAAGCATGGAAAAGTTGTCACTCTTATTTTCTCTGAGGTGATTATCGAATGGTCTATAAAAGAAAAAAAGATTTGTTTTCGTTCACTTAAAGTTTGCCGCCATTAGAAAAAGGACTTCCAAAGCGTATCATACAATCCTTGCACCATCGGCAATCAGGCGGTAACAATGTTACTCATTGTGGCCACCGTTTCTATTTTTCTCTCTGTATCTCCAGTTCATGGCTGTACCATGGCCAACTGGTGGGCGAGCTTTGACAAAGCTGGTTATTCATCATGCGGTAATCTGAATGATTATATTAATGGACTTAACAGAAACAAGAATCATGGAAATAATGATGGAATTCACCTGATTGAAGAGGCAAGGTGTTGTCCCCGTCCTCAACCATACTATAACCAACCTACTCAATGCGTTGCTGCTGATTGGGCCAATAGTTTCGACAGGTAAGACATCATGAATTCATGAAGTGGTATAGTCCAGTTCATAGTTAAAGAATAGCTTTAAAATATTTTTCAGTGCGCATGGGATTTTATACCGAATTTCTCACCCTCTTTTAGATTAATTATGAACAAAGGAAGTTTTAAACGAAAGAAGACGAGAAATTTGGCATAAAATCGCAAGCGCAATGAAATCGATTTTTATGAACTGGCGGCTTAATGCTCTAATCTCTCACTTATCAGTTTCGATTCCTGGCCTCAGCATTACATATGAGTAGAATCTAAGTTCTCTCCCCTTGAATCGATCCCCTACCTCCCGATTTCTGGCAATTTGTTAGGTCTCTCCTTTGTATCGGGGTTTTGTTGTTTAATATGATGGGCAGAATTTGTTAGGTCTCTAGATTAAATCGAGGCTTCTTCTCTGATCAAGTTTTATTTTCATTCCTTAAACAAAGACCATGATTAATTGCAGGTCCATATGTGACATAGCTGTGCTCTGGTTTGCGAAGTGTGATGGGAGGTCCAGGGATGGGGTTCACACGATGCACAGCATTGCACGAGTAACTGACGACACCCATTATTCGCATATTGAAATAATTTCATAAACTTTGAATAAACTCATAAAAGGCTTTTATCGAACATTTACAGAGACAACACTTGGAACAACTGTCCTCAAGGAATGTTCTTGCAAGGACTCTATAGGAGCGGCGATTCCAAGCTGTTCAACATCGAGTACGGTCGGTGCTGCAAACCCGCTAGCCACCCCTACTGGTATGGTCATTGCTATCAACAGAATGTAGCAGCAAGTTTTGACAATCAAGGGACAAGCAAGTGTAGAGATGGGTACTTTCTGACTGGTCTGTACCGTGGAAATTGTGACAAACTGTACTGTATTGAGCATTTCAGATGCTGTAAGATGTATCCAAGTAAGTCATATACATATATCCTATATACAAGTAGTAATCGAAGTAGGATAATGCAACAAAATTTTTCCTGCCGCTATCCTTTCCTCAAAGCATTAAATAATGACCGGTATCTTTACTCACTGAGCTGTTCCAGCCTTCGTAAGTATAGCCGTGCCTCATTCAAAACTGTAATTTATTCATATTTGTATCTTGCAAAATATTTGGGAAGCACCGGTCAGCGTAGCAGTGAGAGCCCTCGCCTTTCCTTTTGTGTATGAGATATATAATTATAATTTGTCCCAAAGCAATGTTTTCTGTGCATTTCCGAGTTGTTTTGCTTTGAAATCAAGCGGGATTCCGGTTTTGTGTACACGGACGGAAGTACGTACGTACGGAAGTGACGTAGTAGTCAAGCCATGAAAAATCAACCCGATGGTTACCATGTTTTCTTAAGTATGGTGCTCCGCTATAATTACTCAATAACTAATGAACATTTTTCTTTCCGACGTATTATTCAGGTCCTCCACCACTTTCATCTTTGTCTGATGTCAAAACACGTGTCATGGATGTAACGGTAAGAAATCTTGCTCTACTTGCTCATTACCTTGGCTACGGCTGGTGCGCTGGATGTAGAGCCCAATACGTCGGTGAAGACTTCAGAAGAAACGGGGACAGCTGGGAGGCCGACAAAAAGGGACCGTGCAACGGCTACAAGGCTGACCACCGATTGAAAATGCACTATGGCGACTTTAAGTTTTCCATCAAGGACATTAAATATGGCAGCCCATTGATTCAAACACTACAGCCAGAGACATTCGACCAGGGACGAGTGTCTAATGCAGATCCAACCCCATTGAAACACAGAATTGAGAGAGAGATACGAAGTGTCAGAACAGTTACCCATACAACTACTAGCTCATGGAAGGCAGCTCATGAGCTTGGGATCGAGATTTCCTACGCTCCACCCGGTGCTACAGGAGGAGTTGGTGGGAAATTCAACTATAAGTTCAACTACGGGACCTCACAGACCAACACAGACTCTACCGCCAATCAACAATACAACAGCATCAAGATCCTATCAGAGAAGACTCTTGACCCAAACACCGCAGCTAACTACAAGATAATGCTGTCTAAGAGTCGAACAACGGTTCCTTATACTGCTACTATCATCGCTCACTTCTCTGCTGAACTTGACGGATTTCTGAGATGGGGCGGAGGATATAACGGAGATTCAACGAACTACCATTATCAGTAAGTATTAGAGGTAAATACAAATTGATTTGATTCGCATGTGAAACACTTTGGTCATTTTTAATACCCTGTTTTGTGAGGCCAAAATGATCTGTCAATCTCGTTTATATTCTACAAGAACAAAATCACATCAAATTTCAAAAAAAAAAAAAAAAAAACCAACAAAAAAAAACCAACAAAAAAACAAACAAACAAACAAACAAACAAACAAACAAACAAACAAAAAAAACAAAAACAAAAAACAAAACCAAAAAAACCAAAAAAAAAACAAACCTGCACCTGCACCTGCCCTCCATCCCGAGGCTTTCTCGCTTGAGACGTTCTCCATAAGAAGACTTTATAGTTAAAAAGGCATTTTTTTTTTAGAAAATAAAACCGCGATAAAATTGCGCTTGCTTCTTACCACTACTTTGCTTGTGCGGCCAGTACTCGCGCGGGATTGGTTCACTTGATGTTGTACATTGATTATGTTGAATATTTAGTTTTTTTAAAGTTATGTGAAGTCTACTACTAAAAACAATCATTTCTATATCGGAGGCACCATCCCGTGATGGCAGCCGCATAATGGCACAACAATACAGTCTTCTTACCTTTGCAAGCTTTATTTAATTCTCGTGTAAAGATTGGACTAGTTTATTGTTATGCTTCCTATCATGGCTGCTATCACGGGATGGTGCAAAGCCTCGTTCATCGAACTTTTGCAATTTTTTTTAGGCACCGAGGAAGCGGCTCCAGGCCCACCTTTAAGTACCGCTTTGGGTCATCGAGTAAACCATTCTACCAGGCTCTCAAAGAAGAAAGTGATCGAAATGTCCGCCCTTGGGAATGGTCTAATGTAAAATCTAAATACTCCTCCGCGCAAGGGATCATCAATTCTTTATCGAATGAGGGTGTGTACGAGTTCACTTTAACTGGCCAGTTTGAAGATGTCATTGGTCAGTATGCTGATGTGCAGTGGAAGACGGAACCCCTCACGGGAAAGCGCTCACTATTCGAAAGGCTTGTTACTTCTAATGACGTGCTCGAATCGACCACCAATGAGAATCCACCTAGACTGCACCCCAGTCCTCCAAAGGTGACTATTGAGACAGGAAAGATGAATGAAAAGGAACCCCAAGAAAAGAATACCTTCTAGATAGTTCCTAACTCGGTTTACCTACTTTAATTTGTCAATGAATATATTCTAAGGCAATGCGTATAATGACTCAATAAAAATATAATCTATGTAATCATATCATGCAATTTCCATTTTATGATGACTGATGTTGATGATGATGATAATGATGTTGATGTTGATGTTGATGTTGATGCTGATGCTGATGCTGATGCTGATGCTGATGCTGATGCTGATGCTGATGCTGATGCTGATGCTGATGCTGATGCTGATGCTGATGCTGATGCTGATGCTGATGCTGATGCTGATGCTGATGCTGATGCTGATGCTGATGCTGATGCTGATGCTGATGCTGATGCTGATGCTGATGCTGATGCTGATGCTGATGCTGATGCTGATGCTGATGCTGATGCTGATGCTGATGCTGATGCTGATGCTGATGCTGATGCTGATGCTGATGCTGATGCTGATGCTGATGCTGATGCTGATGCTGATGCTGATGCTGATGCTGATGCTGATGCTGATGCTGATGCTGATGCTGATGCTGATGCTGATGCTGATGCTGATGCTGATGCTGATGCTGATGCTGATGCTGATGCTGATGCTGATGCTGATGCTGATGCTGATGCTGATGCTGATGCTGATGCTGATGCTGATGCTGATGCTGATGCTGATGCTGATGCTGATGCTGATGCTGATGCTGATGCTGATGCTGATGCTGATGCTGATGCTGATGCTGATGCTGATGCTGATGCTGATGCTGATGCTGATGCTGATGCTGATGCTGATGCTGATGCTGATGCTGATGCTGATGCTGATGCTGATGCTGATGATGATGCTGATGCGGATGATGATGCTGATGATGATGATGATGATGATGGTGGAGATGATGATGATGATGATGATGATGATGATGATGATGATGATGATGATGATGATGATGATGATGATGGTGGCGATGTTGATGATGATGATGATGATGATGTTGATGATGATGATGATGAGGATGATGATGTTGTTGTTGATGATGATGATGATGATGATAATGTTGATGATAATAATGATGTTGATGATGTTAATGATGATGATGATGTTGATGATGATGATGGTAATGTTGAGGATGATGATGATGATGTTAATAATAATCATGACCTCATGATATGATCATATAACAATGAATTAATAACGTTTTTAAATTTTGATCTGACCCTCCGTGACAGAAAATTAATTTAAGAAAACCAATGTTAAAGCCCAGGAAGCCCAAAGCAAGCTTTATATCAATCTGCATATAGTTTACGTAACAATGATAGGAGAACATGGACACTAGGCTTTATTCTGTATCAGTTCAGTTCTTGGGCGCTAGATTGCCTAGTTTTTTTATATTTTGAAATCAGAACGAAAGTTATAAATTGACCAATTCGATTGTTCACTTCTGAACCCTTTTAGACCCTCTCCCATAATGACGGCCTCACAATAATTGCAGACAGACAGACTGGTCAAATAGTTCAAATAAAGGAAGTACTTATGACCGACCCAATTCAATTCACTGATAATCCTTATGCCACCGGGCTATTGACAAATGAAATATAATGCTTATATAGCGTTGAAAAATTCAAATGAAGAAAAATATCGATGAATAAATGTTACGAACAAGAAGTTCGCGTTCAGCAACGATATCCATTCGGAATCCGTCGGAAGCAGGTCCAATACGATCCAAACTAACCCAAACCAACAGCAGGTATATGCATACTATTGATGTACGAAATCCTGACTCCTGATAATACAATTAACGAGATTTTAATCTCCCAGTGAATTTCATTATCATTAATTCTTTTGGAATATTGAACGACGTAAAATGTTACGAACAAGGATTTAGCGTTCCGCAACGTTTCCTAGTGTAAATGGTGCGTTACACTAAAACATCCGGTATCTACATACTTCAATGCGTCTCGTCTGTTACTCCGTATTATCTTTCAGTGACTCTATTATATGCATTTATTCAAGGTAAAAGCCGACTGGGTAAACAACTGTGAGTAGCATACTTAAGATAAGTAAACGCTTCGAAAGCCAAACATGGCAGACCAATCGTTCATCGAAAAACAAAGCGATGGAGATGGAGCAAGGGTCGTTGGCGTCTCCTACAAGATTCGTAAGATTGGCTTTCCAGTAGCCGTAGTGTTATGCGTTCTGTTGCTCGTTGTCTGCGTTGTGCTTGCCGTACTCTATTCTCAAAAAGTTACTAAAACTACAATAACTTCTAAAGAACCTGACTTCGAAATCTGTGATGAAGAACGCTGTTTTCGTCTTGGAATGGGTAAGGTTGATATTCAGAACATGAAAGTGAGTTTCAGTCAGTGAAGACGCGATACAAAGCTTACTAGAGTGGAAAACATTAGCTTGGTGTCATCGACTGACTGCTAATGAAAACCCCTACATAAATTTTAGATCAGTTCTCCGTTGAGGTGTGAAGGGGTTTGGAACCAATTTTTGGAGGGGGGAGGGGG